>NW_027137455.1:34302-74033 GCF_001889945.1 Aspergillus brasiliensis CBS 101740 | reverse complement strand
TATATATTATATAATAAGATTAGAAGAATAGTATTCCACTACTTCAGGTACCCTAAGAATACCCATTTATAGAAGACCTATCCCATATAGCATGCGGTTAATATCTTTCCAGATCCTAGATCTCTATCAGTAAACGCAGATTCTTGGCAGAACCATAACCGAGCATCTCCATACCTGGGAGACCGCGGAAGAGGAAGTTAAAAGAAATATTCTGACATGAATCCAAGCCAAGTTGCTTCATATTCCCAGCCACATTCTGGTAGCCCTCGAGCTGGGCAACAAGCTGCTCACAACCCACAACCCCCTCAAACAGCTTCCGAACGAATGTTGCTCAAGGGGTGTGTGTGAGTTGGCGGCAGGCTTCCTGATTCAGGCACTGTGACCAATAACCTAGTCAAGGATACGGCAAAAGCTATCGAAAAGGTTCAGAAGCCCTTCTATGATCTTAGTGCGATCTTAGACTAGCTAACCTCCATCAAAAGGGTGCAAATGTCTTGAAATCTTGATAGGTCTCTCACATGACGACAGCGTGCATGGTAAGACTGAATGCGATTGTGGCCGTCTGTAACCCTTTAACTAGTACTTTTGGGGCTCGGCTTATGCTAGTGCATCGCCCGGTACATGCTTAAAGGGGGCTGCTGACCCGGCTGGGGGTGACCAGCTGAAGGCTGCGAACTGCGTGGTGGTTCCGGATTGATAACCCTTTGGCAAAGATCGACAGCAACATTGGTCCATTGTTGTATATGGGAACACGAGGTTGGCACTGCCCTGATGGGATCCAATAATATGACATCAGGGTTGCTCGCAGCATACATGGGCCCCGGTGAACTGGCGAGCACCAGCCGAATGCTCCCACCCCTGCGCTGCCAACTTTGGGACTACCTCATTCCATAAACGGCTAACAGTGCTATCACTATGAGAAGTAGATACAGGCATGTGGGGTAACAATGATTTAGAAGCTCGAAGGCCTAGACAGAGGATATAACACTGGAGTGATGCTCCCCCATCGGAGGTGTGTATCGACGCCTGTATCTATACACGTATAAACAAAGTCGTCCCAGGGGATGCGAATCAACTCAAGAATTGGGGCTCAAAATCCCAGATTAGGGGGGAGAGAAGATGGTGGACTGATGACTACAGGGAAGCTCATTGGGCTAATATCAATGAAGCATTGCGAGTCTCTGTGCCACCTCGTGGATTCCCACACTGCGCCAAACCCGAAACATTGTATAATCGCAAGGTAGGTTCCGCTCTAGATAAAATCCAGTTTGCCTCGCCTCATCGGTAAGCTCATCTCCATCGGTCAAGAAAAACAACACTCCTGGCCCGGTGAGAAAGTCTGCGCGGTCAAGAACCACAAAGAAAGTTTGGTAAGGTTCCCTGTTACTGGGGTTATCGCGATTGTACCCCTTTTGGGGGAACTGGCGGGTCGTTTGTCCTGAAGCGGACTGGGAAACGGCCACTCCCACCTCGGGTCGCGATTTCATCAACTCTCGATGAGACGATAGAGTCGCGCTCAATGACCGGTTGGGTGCCGAATAAAACTCGAAGTGTACTGTCGTTCCCTTCGGGAGATTTTCCAGGATCGCGGCAGTAAAAGCGCGCCCGATCGTCTGCAATGTCAAGGGATCCTCGCTGTGGTGAGCGAATGTCACATAGATAATATATCTGAGTTCCGGCTCTGGGGTAGGTATAGCGCCCGACGTCAGGACAACGATCCCCTTGTCAGAGGATGGCTCGACAATAGCAATTTCCAAAGGCAGCGAGTCAGCCCTGCGCTGCCACCCCTCTACAACCTGCGGCGTAGGCGGTTGGACCAACCGGTTGGGGTCACCCTCATCCTCCCCCAGACCGTAATCGTACACATAATCCTCAATCACATCATCACGTTGACTCCGAATGTGAAGGGAGGCCAATTCTCGACGGACATGGAAGATATCCCGGCACTTGCAGACTACAAGCTCCTCCCGTTCCGGCCAAATTTCTTCCCCCCAGCCATCGTCTTCATCTGGCTTGGGAGAAGGCAGATCTACGCGAGCCTTGTGGGGAAAACAGCGATCGAAGTTGACGTACAAAGGCCCAGTTTCCGCCTCGCGGTCGGGGTAACACGGGTACGGGTAGTCGCGGAAGCTGTAGGAGGTAAGGACTAGGATAAATCCCTGGAAATGCGGATCTTCTCTGCTGAGCACAACCTTGGCAATTCCGGGGAAGAGACCATCATCTCGTGATGGGGAGACGTCCTTGCGGTGGAAGATCTCACGCCGTTGATGCTCCACGCACGCGAAGACATCAGTTTGCGGTGTACAATAAATTTCAAATGCCGGCCAGGGTGTTGAAGTGACCTCGCGTGATAAGTATTGGCATATAGCGCTGAGATCATTCTCTCGATTGAGAGGGATAGTTGTATAGACCTGAATTGCGAAGGCTGGATGTATCGCATCAGGTTCCGGCGTGGTTGCTTTGTAGACTAGCAGAGCTGCAGGCTGGCGTGCATAGTCTTTATAATACTGAGCAGTCCATTGATATCGCCTGAACTGTGGGATATTTTTGTTTCTGGCCATTATTATTTTCTGATTGGACGGGAAGGCGGTGGTAGTAGAAGGTGAGAGGAGACTGGCGCTAGAGATATGCTGCCTCACGTGACCATATATAGCTGTCATATAAGCTAACCTAAATCGATATTTAGGAATGGTTCCTATTCCTATAAATAGATTTCGTTGATTCCTCTCATAAATTTCAATATTATAGGGTTGTCTAGGTCTATGTCATAGTGGTTTCCAGGCTTCTATATTCTTCTGAGAGTCCTATGGTTGTCTTATCTAGTATAAACTAGCTTATGAAAACACGAAGAAGAATTCAAAACCAGATCCTATACCAGAAGCTTGCCTCATCCATCAACAATAGCCAGTATTTCCAGTCCTTTCAATCTAGCTTGGCCTCTATGTTACAGCTAACGCCAGTAAAAATCTATGCCGGCCACATTGTACCATATCATGCAAATAGGGAATAGACATGAAAGGGATATTCTGAGCACAACAGAATAAAAGGTTCCAAGCTTATTGTTCACCGGAACAACCCTCCACTCGTTGCGCCCGTGAGACAGTAGCAGCTGTCAAAGAACCAGAGAAAGGAGGTTAGAGACAAGATCATTATAATTGAGGCGATTGGCTGAAGTACTGGAGATTAAGGTTTCTAGCTCTCACAAACTGGTTCATTATCGGATTTGACCCACTGGTAAACGAATACAGGCTTGGCATATCAAAACTGCCTAGCATTGACAGCACCATTTTGAGCATTAAACGGACCCTCGATATAGTATAAATGAGGTGTCGCTGTTTCTTAACGGTTCGTCTTGTCCGTCCAACGATATACTTCACAGGAAAGAAAAACAGACATGCCAACTCCAACCAGCCAGGTCTCGTCGCCAATGCCGACCATCACGGCGCCGTGCAAGATAGATACATGTCCTCTTGAATGGGCTCTGGTGCGCTACATGCCCAGCCTTCCAGGGAACGCTCTATACTTGTCTCTCTTCCTTATCATGCTCCTTGTCCAAATCTATCAGGGAGTCCGCTGTCGCACCTGGTCCTACCTCGCCTGCATGACTGGCGGTCTCCTTCTTGAAGTCGTCGGCTACGGTGGACGCCTCATGCTTCACTCAAACCCCTTCAACTTCTCTGCTTTCCTACAGTCAGTAACGATAGTGTATCTTTCTGCACTTGCCACCGTAGCATGCTGATGTATTTAGGTATCTTATTTGTCTTACCATTGGACCTGCATTTATCACCGCAGCCATATACCTGTGTTTTGGCAGGGTCATTATCGTCTATGGCGAGGGATTCTCCAGAATTAAATCTCGAACATATGCCATTTTCTTCGTCAGTTGTGACCTTCTGTGTCTCATTCTCCAGGCCGCAGGCGGAGCCGTCACTGCCACCGCCGGGCGGGATCAGGACGGCCTCCGCCATACCGGGGTCAACATCATGATCACAGGCCTAGCGGCACAGGTTGTATCGCTGGGGGCATTCATGGCACTTGTCATTGATTACATGTGGCGACTGCGCCGACATCGACAGTCACAGCCCTGTATGTTCTCGTCCGGTGGCAGCTGGAAATGGAGAGGGTTTCTCTGTGGTCAGTTCCCTATCCACAAATGACCAGCTACGGAAAGGGTTGTCTAACCAAGTGACATCAGGACTGGGGATTGCAACTTTACTCATATTCATCCGATCGATCTTTCGCACGGCCGAATTGAATGGTGGGTTCAGCAGTGACCTGGCCAACGATGAGATCGCATTCATGATCCTGGAAGGGGCAAGCATGATTGTCGCCTGTGGCAGTATGAGTATATTTCACCCAGGACTCAGTCTCAAAGGCCACTGGAAGGATCCGACGTTTTGGCCGTTGAAGGCCCGACAGGGCGATAGTTTCCCATTGGCTGAGGCTGAACAGGGCCATAGACAGCAGCACAGGTTATAGATGGTGGAGACTTTTACCTAAAGTGGGAAGTGGTCAGCGCGGGAAGTGTCAGCCTTGCTTCAGAGGAACTGCGAGACAAACTTTATTGAGACTAGGAGCTGGCTATTTTTATAGCCGCAAAGGATTAGACTATTATTTGAGTCAACCCGATCTTGTCAATCGCCAAGCAGAGTTTGTGCGGTGTCATTGGTCTGATCGTATTTGTCTCCCGAAAGAGGTATAATGCGGGCTAGGATACACCGAGTTTTATCCGATATCCACCCAGGCTATGAATATGGAAAGTCTCCCGTTAGTTTCAGATAGAGTGTAGAACTTTTGATTGCCTCTGCTGCCTCCTATCGATAATCATATTGAAATACCCAAGAGGACCCCTTGAACATGCGCAGAGCCCACACTAAATCCAGAACAGGTTGCCGAACATGCAAGTATGGCGCCTTTACTATCACATGACGCACAAGAGGGTGTGCATCTAATACCACATTCGCTAACTGAATCCCTCTGTATGACTATAGAGCTCGACGAATACGATGCGACGAGACATGGCCCTCCTGCAAACGATGTACAACCACAGGTCGTCGCTGTGATGGCCCTTCACTTGCACAGACTCGCCCCGTCGCAATCTTATTCGCCCAAGCATATACATTGACATCCACCAGGAGAATACGACAACTCCCCAGGTCATGGGAGGAAAGCGAACAAGACGCTCGATATGTGCAATATTTTATCGAGTGTCTCTCCCAGGACACGCCCGGTTGTAGCAGCGAATACTCGCGCTGGCGACCTCTGATGATACAGGCCATGCATCAGGAGGTCGCTATTCGCCGAAGCGTTGTCGCTCTTAGCGCGATTATGCAGGAACGAATGGAGCAAGGATCAATGCCGATACATGGGTTTGATATGGCTCCTCGGAGCGGAAGGTATCTTTTCGGGCTGAAGAAGTACGGCAAGGCGTTGACTTCTTTGCAAGAACTGGTCAAGGATATGGGAAATGACAGATACCTCACCCAGGTGGTCCTCCTCTGCGGGATCATCTGTATTTGGTTTGAGATTCTTGTCCGTGATTATCTTGCTGGCTTGAGCCAACTGGAGGTGTGTTTGAAGATCGTTCTCAATGCAGGCTCGTTGGGAACCGTTGACGCCGACATCCAAAGAGCATATGCGCGAATGGACATGCAAGCATCGTTGTACGTCGGTATTCGCGCCCCAGTGACAGTCCCCAAAGACATTTCCCCGATCCCCTACGTCTTTGACTCGTTCAACCGAGCCGAAATTTGCCTAATGGAGGAGTACGCTCGAGTCGTCCACCTTTTCCGTACCAGCTTCCACCGTATCCATCGAGAAGGCAACGTTCCGCTGGAGCTTGTTGCGTACACACAGACCTTGCAGAAGCGGCTGGAGCTCTGGAAGTCAGCATTCGGGTATTCCTATTCCTGTCAGAAAGCGCAGGGCAGTCCGCAGACTTCTGCGCGCGCTTCGATTCTCCTTATGCAGTATTACGTTGCGCTGATAACCGCATCTACATCCGTCTACGTCGAGCAAACCCTATATGACAGGTTCTTGTATGCGTTTAAGCAGATTGTTTCCCTGGCGAAATCATCTAACGCCTGCCAAGAAAGTACTGCTGCACCGTCACTTTTTGGCGTTCCCACGAAGATGGGCGCCGTTTATCCGCTGTATTATGTCGCGACCCATTGTCGAGACTCAGCGGTCCGTCAAGACGCTATCGACCTGTTGTCCTCGGCGCCGGATCCAGATGTGGTTTGGGAGGCACCAATATTGGCGGCGGTGTCGCGAAGAGCGAAGGAAATTGAGGAGTTGGGACTAGGCAGCAATCAGCCGATCCCTGAGTTCAAGAGGCTTCATGGCCTCGGCTGGGCAATTGATTATGAAAATCGTCAGGTGCGGGTGGATTTCCGTAGACGACCCAATGGAATGGACGGGGAGTGGGATGAATGGACGGAATGCTTAAGCTGGTAGAGAAAAGGGAGATATATCCTGTAATATCATTGTAATTTGAAAAGCAGAAAAAGAAAAATGCGCGGAGATTTACTTTTTGAAGAAATATAGATTTTTAATATTTTTAGACAAAAGCCTATCAGTATCCATATAAGTTTAGGCAATAGGTAATTCAAAGCCATCAGAAGCAGAAAGGCGATGGTTGTGTCTCTGTGCAAGGCATCTGAGAACTTGGTATGTAATTTCTTGGACCGTCATTTAAGTAAATAATATAGTAGTCATAACCGAAAGAACTCAATATTGAAAGTGAAGTTGCAAGTACCATATCCGTAACTGTTTGCATATGTTGAAGGACAGGAAAGAGGACGAAAGGAAGGATTATAAAGACCAGGGAAGACCGAATTCATGCCACCATGCATTGTCAGGCTCCTATGACATGCTGTTTGCCCTCCTGGCGCGATATGAGTGACGCACTCCCGTATCATGTTTGATGGAGTCGTCAGTGAGCCCATCCCGCAAATCTCAAATATTTGCGGAACTTCCCACTTACCCGCAGAACACGCGTCAAATGGGAGTAGCAGAACTTTTCCTCCTTGAACTGGGCCAGTTGACGGGCGATGGTGATTGCATTCCGGATCTCGCGCCCGTTGATGTCCTCTGCGCCCAGTTCCTCCAAGTGATCCAGCACATCTTCTATGTCTACATTCTCCGCGTCCACCTTTCGCAGTCGGTGCATGAAGTTGCGCCAGATCTTTCGCCGCTGCCCTAGGGTCAGGTTCTCATAGTGAAGGGACAGCTGAATACGAGACTTGAATGCTCTATCAAAGGTCCCCACCCGGTTCGGGGTCAGGATCAGGATCCCGTCATGGTATTCGAGGGCTCGTAAAAAGACCGAGACAACGGCATTGCGATTAAGGTCACGAACATCTCGGTCCTCCAGGAAAACATCTTCTTCGTCCAGAAGGACCACTACCATACCGAACACTTAGTTTACTTACCAGTGACAGATGGGAATATTGGGCGGGCGAAGACTACCTACCACAGTCCCAAAGCTTTGCAAGGTGGGATGCAGCTTGAAGGTATTTTTCCACTTTCGTAGCCTCAATGCCTACGTCACCACAAGTGATTCGAAACAGCGGCTTTTGGGCGAATTCGGCCACCCTTCTGCTGTAAACGTCCTGCCTGTTCCTGGTGCGCCATGGAGAAGTAAGATGAGGCCATTACCCTTGCCACTTATGGAGTCAGTAGGCTTTTGCGACGCTATCTGCCTTGTAACCAATGCTTGGACTAATTCTTTGATCTCCTCGTCCACTACTAGATCCTGAAAAGCCTGCTTGTTCCAGTTAATGTCATATATGTAATCAATGTGAAGGTCAGCTGGAAATAAGGACAATTAGTGGACAGCTTGCCTGTAGATTTCAGAGTACTAAAAAGATCGACGGGTCAGCGTACACCATGTCTTGTGCAGCATATTATATCCCATGATGGTGGGCGGGAATAACAGCAAATATTGCCCTTGGGGAGGCTCATCTCGGGCCATTTCCCGTCTGTTGATGTCAGCTGGAAGATGTGAGCGATATCTGGTAGTATCTGGGTGTAACTTTATGTAGTTGAAATATCGACATCATAGCGAGCCTCTGTCTGCATGGCCGTAAGTGCTGGTCTGACCTTATCTAGTCGTCGGTAAATCAACAACTTGCGCTGTTCAGATTCTCTCCCGTAGGCATTCTATATGTGATATATTTTCTGAAGCGGATAGACCAGAATGTTTCCCGTCGACGCTCCAGCGTCGTTCGGTCGTCAGCCGGGAGATGAGATAAGGGGATATAGCGAAGTGATTTGATAGGAACCGTTTCACTTTCGTGCCCAACTTCAAGGTCAAAGGAAAGAGTGCTTTGTGTTCGTTCGAAATTCCCATCAAAGCTCCAATGGATCACTGGAACCCTGAAGTGGTATTGTAGTCGTTTGACTGGCCTCTTGGTCCCTTTCCTACTCGTTTTGTCCTGGTATGATGCTTTATATTCCAGGATCTCTTCTTCATAATTCCGTCGCATTCGGGACTCGGGCTCGGCCCACCCCATAGCGAGGTAGGCCTGGGTTCTTGGACCATCCGAATCTACCAGTACAGCTCCTGGTTGGATAAGATACTGGATTAGGCGACTGGAAATGCTTTGTAACGCTTGCATATTCGAGACCATGGCTAGCATCGATACTCTTATACAAAAGGACAAAGAGCACCTGAGCCTGAGGATCCATGCCGGATCTAGCCTCCTGCACATGGGGTAGTGAGTAAAACATGAATAGATATGGTTCTTTGATATCTTTCCCAGGATCGAAGTCTGGAAAAAAAGAATACAATCCAGGCATCCTGCTCACAAACTGCTTAATAGTATTAATTATAGCTCCTGCCACAACTCTTAGCGTCTGCCGTACTGGAAGAGGCTGTCTGAACACGCCGTCGCTGGATTCTAATAGGGATATATCTCCTGGCGGCTTTGAAATATAGAATCTACAAAAGCAGAGCGCGATCTCTGGATGATGGTCAATGTAATAATCGGTGCTGCGGATGGGATTGCGTGATTGTAAGATGGGAGCTTCGCCGCCTGCTTCCCATCGTGGCCATGCCGACATCTGGTGTAACATTCCAATGGCCTTGAGGAGCTTCTTCAATACGCACGAGCAAGACAATGACGCCGACAATCGTGAAAAGATACCCAGGATAGGCAAGGCACAAGCGATACTCAAACTGTGCCTGGTTGCTCTTCTTGGCCCGCCTTCGCATCCAGAAATCTGAGAGTGGACCACCAAGCTGCTGACCAATGATTGTGCCAATCAACATAGCGATGAACTGCAGACCCAGCTGCTGTGCATCGGAACCGAACTTGGGCGCAAAAAGTGCCGGGACCTCTATCACAATCTAAATGGCGCTGAGTGAGAAAATCATGGCATAGGAAATCACCGGGACCAAGATGTATGCATGCTTAACCATAGACAGAGGATGGACAAGGTCGTAGAGCCTCAACGGGGTCGGGTCAATCCGGGAAAAGGAAAAGCACCTTTGCTTGAAGTTGGGCTCATGGTAGTCACCATTGCGATAGATGTAGCGAGTCTCGCGTCCGAGAAAGATGAATAAAATAAGTTGAACACCATTAATCTGAACTGAACATCATTACAGGACAGACGTGGCGGCACGAAAACACTCATAATTGCCAGGATCCAATAGATCCACCGGTATGGAAGAGGTTGCTCAACGAAACCCATCATGAGTCCTGGGACGCGAGCTCCCAAGGTGATGTGAAGTGTCCAGATGCCCATATATCGGGCCCGCTCGTGTCCGAAGAAGGTCTCGGCCACCGCAGCACTGTCAATACCGAGTGGAGGACTTATGAAGAAAGCAGCTAGAGCTCTGCATGCAGCCATTGATCCATAATTTGGACTCCTCGCACACCCGATGTTGCAGACCAGGGTACAAATCAAGGACAAGACGAAGATTGGTCGACGACCCCAACGACTGGACAGCGGTCTCCAAAAGAGAGGTGCTCCACCCAGGATGGCGATTTGAAGAGATGTCAGGTAGCTGATATCTTCCACAGGTTTACCAAGGTCGGCTGCCATAACAGTGTATGCTGGGATTATAGCTGCGGCGATAAAAGTAGCCATCATGGCATGAAATCCAACAAGTATCAAGTTGGTTACTTTCTGATCGTAAAATCACTCCACTCTTGCCGCTGAATTCTCGGTAAGTGAAGGACAACCGAGGGATACCTCCCATATAGGCCAATTGTATGGATCGGCATCGCCAAAGGCAGGAATCGGGTCAAGGTCAAGCCTTCCATGACGCTTGATAAGATACTCTTGATGTTCAGGTGATAGGCTACCGACTTGGACGTTTTCGATATACGTAGCCTCTGTGAATTCTTCCAAGAGGTTGGACTTGGCTTCAGAAAGCATCTTGGGCAGAGTCCTTCAAAGACATCATAGTGAGAATAACTGATCGCGAAAAAAAAAAAAAAAAAAAAGAGGGCTAACTTATTCACATTTAATGGCAGAGAAACATGATCCGGAGCAATGGTGCTCCGAGCTGCCTGCGGAACTCCTTCCGATGAGAAGGATTCGATCAACCTGCTGGAAGATTTTCTGACATCTGAGGCTCTTTGAAGTTCATGAAGGCCATAGACGAATAGACGGATAAAGGTTCTGTGTGGAAAACCACTCCGCATTTTACTAACGTAGTGTACTAATGTACATACATATACTATATTCAATTATCCATAGGTTTGAATAAATCTTTGTGATACATTTGCTCAGATGAGTGACAGGATCTAGGAGGAGCGATGCTCTATGCCGGCTGTTGAGTAATATTGCAGATGCAACATAAATCGGTATTCCTCATACACACCAAGGTAGCGATCATAAAACGACGGATGAGGATCTTCCTTACTAAACTATCTGTAATTTGTGTCTGTATAAATATTCCCATCTGAATATTTTTAGACACCTTTTGTGCCCTCTCATCCGGAACCGCTTTTGGGCAGGGACAGCGCTAGGCAGAGGGTTGAGTGGCGTAACGAGCAATTTAGGTCACCGAAGCTATATATATATACATATAAACGGACCCAGCGAATCTCCACTAGTACATTGAAAGCTTTGCTATATCCACCGTACGAGGGCTCCGTTATGGAGGGGTTCAACGAGTTATTTAGACTATCTAAAGTAGTTAATACTGAACCTGTACAGCGTTGAGTTCAAACAGTGTCTGCCAAGGCGTAGCTCGGTAAGGAGGTTTCGCTAAAGATGCACTCAGTAAGCATCTTAGAGAAGCTACTTATTAATGTTCTATTAATATAATACATATATCAATTGCCACGTTGCTCAAAGTGCCACTTCAGCCTCGATAACCGCCTGTGCGGCTAAAGGCGACCGCCAGACCTTGACGACCCGATATCCCGCCGAGGATAGCAAAGTCCGCCACTGCGTCTCGGTGCGCTCCAAGCCAGCCACCATGGCCATCATAGTCAAATCGTACGAGGTGGCATGCGGATGAGCATCTTTCTCCGGCACTACATGGTCGTGCACGAGCAGCTTACTATAACCGGGCATCAGCGCGTCGCGGAGCATCAACAGAATCTTTCGCGCCGGTTCATCCGACCAGTCATGCAGAATGCCGTGCAGATAGTAGACGCGGGATTCTGTAGTGTCATCATTAGTCCATCAGTTCGGTTCGATTTCTTCTGCTCCCCTTGCCATGGTGTCTTACTTGTGACCGGTTGTGGCTGGAAGAAATCGTGCACCATTTTGTTCACAGGATCCGGGCATTTGGCGAGGTCAACCACTGCGGCCCGGTCCTGAAGGTAGAGTCGGTGCGCAGTCTCCGGATACACCTGGCGGAACTTCTCGACGTCGTGGCCGATGTTTCCTCCGACATCAACCACCAGCGGTAGATCGGGGTTCGATCCGCCTATAAAGTGCTCGCCTGGGATGATGTCTAGCCAGCTGGCTTGATGAGCCATCACCCCACCCATGGCATGGTTGAATGATTCCCCTTCGCGCGGGTGGCTGGTAAAATATTCGAACAGGTCGCCCTGGTAGTTCTTTGCATATTGAAAAATCCCATCTTTAGGGTCGGTGGGGTTCCGATAGTTGGTCTTCTGTAGGAACCCAGGAGTGCTGTGAAAAACGGGGATGCCGAAGTCATACCTGATTCTTCGGTGTGAGCCAAGGTGAACGAACAGAAAAATGAACATGAGAGTTGCACATGCAGCCACACACTTACAGGTAATTGATCCACTCCCCGAAAACGGGCTGCAGAAGAGCGAGAGAGAAACTCGTTGGCTTAAATGTTCCGGCTGTGGGCTCAGCTAGGACGTGGTTTACAGCCAGATGACGGAGGATGCGGCCTGCTCAGTGCACCGTTTAGTTTCAATGTTAAGTATCTGGGAAAGCTTTATATTATATAATGGGCGCCACCAACTGACCGAAGAGGTCAGGATTGCAGTGGACCAGAGCAGCCAACTCCTCACTGCTTTGCACTGCGTCGCCTTGCTCATGCCATTTTTCGAATAGCTGCAGGTCCTTGACTACCTTCAAGCTGGCCCACAGTGCCGGCTATAATTTCCCCGCTATTAGTTAGTCTTCCCAACGGCGGAAGGGATGTCACCGGGGGGAACTTGCCTCGTTCATACACATTCTCGCGATCCTCTCCCACGGGGTCTCGAGGCGGCTGACCAGCGCATACGCAGCCAAGAGGGCTTTGCTGCGATCACCATCCGTGGCGAAAGTGTCAGCACTAATCGAGTTCAACGTCTCGAGGACCACGTTAATAAGATCGGTAGGTCGGGTCATGGTGGAAGATGATGTTGTTCAAGCAATTGTGGGCAAACAAGGGAATGTGCTGTGATGTCCACTACCGCTCTTAGAGGAGGAATTGTCTCATGATGCTGCACATTCTTGAGCCAATAGAGAGTATTTAACTTATTTCTACTCTGCATAGTATCTCTCGCCGATGAGTGAAAGGTCTTGGCAAGTAAGTGTGGTGGTGGTGGGGTATCTGCATAAGAAATATCCTTTGATTTTGTGATGGTGGGGAAATTAGCCCACCCTATTTCACCATCTAATAATAATATATCATTATTGAACTGTCGTGTCTCAACAACAGTAGACTGTAGAGCTCTTAGAGTCTGTAAATACTCTAAAATAGGCACCATAAATCTACATACAAGTATACTTTCTATATCTATTCCTTCATTTTGTTTCTTATCATAGTAATACTAGTGAAGCCTGTAATTTATCCGAGTATATAGAATATAGAACTCAACAACTGAAATATTCGGGAAAAAATGACTAAAAGCGCTTAACAGCCTATGTGGTATTTACTAGATACGAACTTATAATAATAGATCTTACTAGAATTGGTAAGATATCTTATTCTGATTATTTATCCTGTATGTATGGTAATACAGGGTGGGCGATTCAACCGGGAAGTACGTTGCGTAGTTACCAAACGTTAGTTATTATATAATCTTACCAAAACTGCAGGGAATCACAATCACCCGGGTTCCAGCTAAGAGAGACCCAAAGAGTTCAATGGGACCGATTGGAGTGTCACCGGCCTTAACAATTTCTCCTCGTGCTGTTGGCGTGTTGCAGCTTACGTTAACTAAAAACTAGTTAACTATACTAGGTGATTAGCTAAGCAGAAGGCGAGCCGCCCTTTCCGGACTTCCCAAATGACCTCGTCCTGACTCAACACAAACGATTTGAAGCTAACCCTTACTCCTGCTGCAGCAGGACGACTTTCTTACTGGCGAGGCTGGGCTATACGAACTTCAACATAAAACGGAACAATATGAGTGGAACAGGAGATGGGGCTGCATACAACTCGAACCCAGATATCGCAACACATGACAGTCGCGAGCATCGGCCACCCGTGAGACGTCGAAAGACGCGGCTAGCGTGTAATAATTGCCGCGAACATAAGACACGATGCGATGGACGTACACCAGCTTGCTCCAGATGTGCAAACAGAGGTCTAGGTCAAAGCTGTATCTATGAGAAGGGCTCGCTCAGAACCCAGAGGTACGGCTCTTCAATTTCATGGTTGTGCTTATTTCGATTGATGATATAGCTGATACTCGCAGATACGTTTTGACCTTGGAAGATCGTGTAAGAGAGCTCCAAAGGAGCAACCAGCGCGGGTCTCATCGAAGATCGAGCGGAGACATATACCCGGGTTTAATCAGTCAGTTAACCTGTTTGTGTAGACCTTAATATGCCTAAAATTATTACTGGTACTTACGTTTTTGATACATTAAGCTGGAAGAAGATTGAATCGCAACACCCCCCCAAGCAATGCTGTAGATCATCTGGTCGTTTCTACACCTCCGCCGTCCGACCGATATTTTGACACCCAGCTTTTGCCGCAACAAGATTCATTGCCAACATCTCAGAACAACTTCATTTGCACTGATGCAACGGTAATCGTACCGTCACCGGAGACTGACTCAGCGTATGCTTCTGGAACTTCGTCAGTGATGGGTCTCGTTCAGTCGATGATGCGAGCAGCCGGAACAAGCAATCAGGGCAACTATGAACCTCGGTTGGATTTTGGCCACAATATGGAATCTTCGTCCGGATCAAAGCGTGTCCGAAGGACGCTGGGGGATTCTCATGATCTGGATGTAGACCTTC
This sequence comes from Aspergillus brasiliensis CBS 101740, assembly GCF_001889945.1. Taxonomy (NCBI): domain Eukaryota; kingdom Fungi; phylum Ascomycota; class Eurotiomycetes; order Eurotiales; family Aspergillaceae; genus Aspergillus; species Aspergillus brasiliensis. Next base: position 59,411 of record NW_027137455.1, on the reverse strand, counting down.
CTTCGTTACCACCACGACGCGTGGCCGACAACTTGATGAAGTGCTTCTGGGATTCCACGCATCCAATATTCCCTATACTTCACAAGCCCACATTCGTCGCTTCTTATGAACTTTTGTGGGTATCTCACGACGATCAAGCCTCATTACCCGAATCTGGGACAACAGAGGATCCTATATTTCTGGCAACGTTGAATGCTGTATTTGCCATCGGCTGTCACTTTAGTGACATAGTGGCTCCCGCCAAAAGGGCAACCTTGGCGGATCAGTTCTACCAAAAATCTAGGAAGTTCTACCAAGTTGATGTTTTGGATCTTGCGTCACTTTCTACTGTGCAGATGCTCCTTCTTACTGGCCTCTATCTCCAATCGACAACATACGCAAGCCGATGCTGGAATATATTTGGCCTAGCAATAAGGAGCGCGTATGATATCGGTATCCACATCGACAGTCCAATATCGGCGTCAAGGGGACCACTTGAGCGAGAAATGAGACGCAGAGTATGGCATAATTGTGTAATATTTGACAGGTTGGTTATTACGTGATGCACCCTTGGAATGAATGTCGATTGAACTGACAGGTACATCAATTCACTCTTAGATTACTTGGGCTTACCTTCGGTCGGCCAAGCATGATATCCAGCAAATCGAGCGTTCCAGCCCCGTTAATGGTCGATGATGCATACTTACTGGAAAGTGGCGAAGACAACCAGTTGAGGCAACTTCAATCTCGCAACGGATTTTTCATATACTCTATCCAGCTCTTCGACATCTTGGACGACATCATATCCAAGGTGTATGATCATGGCGGGGTTGCAACAGCTTCGAATGTCAATAACATTTGGGGTTCGAGGCAGCGCTTGGAAGACATCTTAAAACTTAACTCCGCCCTAGATGACCTAGAAGCGTCCGTTCCGAGTAATCTCAGATCAGGTTGCACGGCCGAAGTTGACAGAGACTCGAGGAACACTGGGGAAAACCTGCAAGCTAGGGTGTTCTATTCCAGGTTAGTGATCTACAACTTCCGCATGAATAACAAACACTTCTGCCCTCATAAGCATTTCTACAGGCCTAAACTAATCACTACCAGGTTTCTGTATATTCGGATTTTGCTCTTAAGACCCGTTCTCCTTTCTGCGGCACAAAATCGAACCACGCTTTCAGAGGGTGCGGATAATCGAAAATGTCTTAGGTTGGAGGACAGCTTCGCACTAGATGCCTGCAGATTATGTGTGTCGACGGTTCACACCCTTATAGCCCATCTTGACGAAAGCCTCGCGGACGTTTTCAGAAGCCCGGGCTGGCGAACAGTTCATTGTTAGTTATTAGCAGGCTTTCCGGACTATACCGGTGGACTGCCAGTCCAACTCTGTTGTCTGTTCATCACTGATTTGTCTATAGATGCATTCGTCTGCGCCATAGTTCTTCTTATCTCTCGTCTATGCCCTATTCCTGGTAACGAGTTCAGCGGCTCCTCGCTTGAAGACTCAGTGTCTCGGTGCATTAGGATACTTGAACATCATAGCGTGCAAGTTCAATCTGCCACTCAGGCTATGAAAGTCATTGAAGCACTGCGATGCCGTGTTGCAGCCATGAATGAAAATGGTAAGCTCGAGTCCTCTATTCATTTCTTGCCCTAATTTCGGATTAAAAACTGAAGGACCGACTTTGCATCAATGCAATGAAGGAGTGGATTCCAATCCCCTGTCAAGCCAAGACGACCACATATTAAACCTGAATTCGCCTGATGCCTTTTCTCAATTTCATGGAGACGCTACAAATCCTCTGAGCGAAGCTTGGCTTACGGAGCATATTGGGGACATAAACTGTTGGAACATTTTTTGATAGCTTTGTTAATTGGACGGAAGGAAGGCGCTGATGATATACGCCGAGCTTACGCTCAGGCAGCTTTCGTGGGCCACGACAGCGGAAGATCGTAGACCATCCAGTATTAGAAATCGTGTATTATAACTGATTTCTAATTACTGCATCCAACTTGTTTACTCTAGATGAAGCGCACTCGCACACAGTACGTGAAGAGGTATTACGAATAGATAATTTAGACCGTCGAGGTCTGGCGAAGTTGGACTGAGGAACATCATTTCCGGATCGGGATGATGGGTTTTCACGTCGGTTATCAGAGCGTGCATCAGAACGCTTCTCCCACGTTCCTAGATCGTTTTCTACTTTTCTCTCTAGCTTCGATACTTTAGTCAGTTGGCACCGAATCAATCTATCCCTTTCGATTGGGTCGTACCAAAGTGGCAGACTTGAAATCTTGAAGCATCTTAAGCAGCTTATCACTCGCATCTTCACCGCGTCTATCGGCCTGTGGTACCATCAGAGATTGTTGGAGAGCAAGAAGAATGGTACTGCGGGAATCAGGCAAGACAGACTACTCGTTGTCGGAGCCTTTGACAAATCTGACACTTCAACACGCTCGGCAGAGTGCTCGAGGCAGTAATGGCCAGACGGCTTTTTTATTTCGCTGAAAATCACGAACATCTCCCGGACACCAAAATCTGGCGATTCGGCGGGCGGCCGGGGAAAAGCCCGCCAAACAAGCCTTACTGATCATGTCGAACGCTATCGGCTGGGCACTGAACCGAAATACTTAACCAGTGTATATGAAACTTAGTTATACAAAATGTTCCTGCTTACCTGAATCTTTCAAACCTATATGTTACTTAAGATTCACTAGTGCTAAATAAAGGCGCAGGCAGATGCAACACATCTATATTTCTGAGATAATACCCTTTGAATGCTTAACTCGTTGCTTTGTCAGGCGCTGTTGAATGTCCAATCCGGATTGATCCGTGTCTTCTATTACTTCACTACATCCCGGAGGTGGCCACTAATTTGCGAATACCCTCGCTATAGAGAGTATGACTCGGCTCCCGGGACAATAGTTAGAAGAATATATCTTATCCCGATCTCCCCGGGCTTTCGCACCGGCCGGGTCGACACCCGTTACGATTAATAACATCACACTGCGGTGAAGCCGAGCAAAGCAGCTAGCAAGTGGACAACACGCAGCACTTGAGTACCTAGTGTTCTTGGAAAACCGCTGATGGTTAAGAAACTTTGAAACGTCCCTGACGAGTAAAGCAAAGCTCGTCATTCAGTAAAGAACCCGCCAATTTGGGAGTGATCGAGATAACCAGCACGTTATGCCAAATCATGAGGTTATATTTACGTTAACATGACGATTTTCCCATCCGCCTTGTTGTCCTCCATAGTCCGATGAGCTTCCACAATCTCGTCCATCTTAAAAACCCTACCTATCTGAACATGCAGCTCACTCCTCGTAATCTTCTCGACCATCTCATTCAACGGCGCTCGCATAAAGTCCTCATAGCCACCTGAATAGATAGTCAGGCCAACGGCCGTAGGAATATACTCCATCGGATTGACATTTTCCAAAGTCCACTTATTCCCCACGATACCGGTCATGCACACGAGGCCCCCTTCCTTAGCACAGTGCAAGGAGTCCTGTAGCGTCTCAGTGCCAATCAGTTCAAGAACTTTATCGAATGGGTCCCTGACTTTCTTCGAAAGCATTCCATCGTCGACAAATGTTTCGTCCGCTCCATTATCACGTAAGAGTCTTTCGCGATCGGATCTTCGACTGGTCGCGGCCACAAAGGCACCGTGCGATTTGGCAATCGCTGCGGCCGCCAGTCCGATAGAAGTAGTGCCACCACGGATGAGTAACCGATCAGCTGGTTGCAGGCGAAGGGATTTGAAGAGCGAACCCCAGGCAGTTTGCAACATCTCCGGCATTGCACCCAGAACTTCCCATGATGGTAACGGTTCTGTGGTGATGGCCTGAACTTGAACGGCAGGAACAAGGGTATACTCGGCGTAACCTCCGTCGAATGCTCTTCCCATCCCGCCCATCGCTGTCAGGACCACAGTGCCTCCTGGAAATTCGCCACCGGGAGCCGAGACGACTATTCCTGCTGCTTCGATCCCAAGCACCCGCGGAAATCTCACACCAGGCGAGTGCCCTTTTCGTGTAAATAATTCGGATCGATTGAGCCCGAATGCTTTAACTCGGATGAGTACTTGGCCAATACGAGGCTTGGGTATAGGAATGTGTTCAATCCGAAGCGTCTCTGGGCCCCCTGGGTGGTGAATCACTATCGCCTTCATTGTGGGAGCCATTCTCGTTAGTATTTTTGGGCGGTTGCAAAGGAGTTGAATGAAATGTCTTGTAAGGTGGAAGGAGAAAAGCCAAGTCATCAGCTAAATAATGAAAATGGTGGCAAACATGTCAAGTCGGTGTTGGAGTTGGTCAGCACAGTTCAAAGTATCCGTGAAAGGAGGTTTGCTGGTTTTCTTTGTCGGCCCGAAAGTGGACACCATGGAATTGCCGGATCCGGGGAGATAAAACCCGCATCGAGACATGTTCTTTGTATAGAATTATTGTTACGCTGACAAATGAACGGTTGATCCAATTTTCCTATGCGGATGAGCACAATGAGAAGGGAAAGAGTGTCATGAATAATATCAATGGGGAAGTACATGGTCAATTCCATTTGGATCTGACGAGTGTGAAGGAGCAGGGAGCATGGGCACGGGATTTTTGTAAGAGTCGGCGACATGATCACTAGAGGAAGGTGAATGGAGCAGTCGATAAAGAAATCTGTATAAATACCCTGTGTTGTTTTCTTATTCTTGTCCTCTAAGCATAGTACGCAAGTACCTCATCACATCTTCGGAGTGGCCAGTAAGTTATCTATCTGCTTCACGCGTAACTGGCTACCAGTTATGGAACTATATATCTCTTTCGCCATATTCTCGATTTTCATGCACAGCGTTGCTGCTGGAAGCAAGATTTTTGATCACTCTATGGCCAATACTTTTCAACAAATTTGCAGCCTTCCTTGACCCAATCTTCATGCAATGTGGTCATGCAATCAAACCCATGTGAGCCGGGCTGAATAGATATGTGCAACGGCGTACTTGGATGAGCTTTCTTCATCTGTTCCACAAAGTTCATCGCCGTCTCCAACGGCATCTGTTTAGCTGTTAGTTGCAAAAGATTTCTTACTTTCTTTCAGGATAAATACTTACAATTGGATCATCGGTACCCTGGGCCAGCCACATGGCTGGTGGGGTTTGAGCTTGTTCAAGGGTCTTCATGAGGCGAACCTTGTCTTCACTTCCTATTAATTCGCGGTGTCTGCCCTCCGCAAGAATAGCTTCACAAAGATCCCACCTGTCAGGCATAGGGGAAGACACCCTTATAGAACCGGGGTTGAGATTCGCCAGATAATTGTTGACAGCCGAACTGCCTTGGAGAGGACCAGTGGGTGGTGGGTTGTAGAACGGACTGTCAATATCGAGCGTTCCGTACTGAGCCAAAACGACACTGATACGAGCCTCCGGAAAAAGGAATGCGGATTGCAACGATAAATAGCCACCTTTAGATGTTAATTGAATTAGCATATCAATAGCTTGAATATCGTTGGGATACCTACCAGCACTTTCACCGGCGACAGCGATCTTGGAAAGCTGCGGAGATAGGTTCTTGCGGAACCTTTCCACTTCATTAGGCAACGAGAGATGGAGCCAATCCCAGAAATCCTTAACGTCGTCAAGAATATCAATGGCTTTAGCCTCAGGGATCAGTCGATAATTTGGAGTGACAATTATAGCTCCGTGAGATTCGGCAAACTGCGCAAGCCTAGGAGTCGTACGTTAGGCGCTGCAACTTAATGAAGTGAGGGAAGTGACGAAGGGCGGCCTACCATAAGGGAAACCAAGGGGCAAACATTTTGTCGCCAACCATGAGCCCACCACCATGAAAATGCACCAAGACGGGACACCGTTGGCCTTTGGCATTCTTAGGTATGAGGATACTTGTCGTCAAAGGCGTGCCCCTAATTGTCTTGTAGGTGATTTCGATCTCGTCGAACGCTTTAAATTTAGCATCCATTTTGTGGCAAAGACGGAAGACCGATGCCACGACTGAGAAACCAAAAGATGAGATGCAGGGATCTATCATAACTAGAAGTATATAAGTTTGCATTGTTGCAGGTGAACGGCACTTATTAGTTGATTAGTGGGTGGATCGTTCGGGACGGCGATTTGCCAAGCCGCGGACATCGGGATAATACCTGATAATCTCCCCGATCCGATAGGCCCACAAACCATGGACAGCATGTCGGCGCCTGGAGTAGTGACTTACCACTGGCAATTGATTTTTTTTTTATTACTCAGGGACCTGTATTCCTTTTTTGTAATATATAGATATTCGGTTCAATTAGTATTCCAGTCGCCGATGTCTAGAGCATGATAGCCGCAGCCCGAAATCTATCTGCTTTCGAACAGGCCTGTTATTATGATGCAGTGGGTGTAGACAATCTTAGAGAATCACATTACATCTAAATGTGTCTTGTGTTTGGAACGTCGGCAGACTATCATTCCAATCACGTGCCACATCACCGGTGTTCAGTCGGGACTCGGGGGGCGGGGTTCTCGCATACACTTCGCCCCTGTTTTCGAAGCTTGCTGCCTACTCACCTTACATATTCACTGTGTTAGAATCTCGTCATGCAGCCAGAGGTTCGCAAACGATTTGCGTGTTCATTTTGCGACGCCAAGTTTGCGAGAAAAGAGCACAAGCTCCGGCACGAACAATCACGTAGGCCCCAGGTCGCCCAGTGCAAGAGCTAAGCTCATCAACTATTTAGATCCAGATACGCCTCGGAGTTCTTTTAAGTGCTCATCCTGCCCCAGAGCCTTTATTCGCAAGTACTAAAAATCCGGCACGCTGCCACTTCACGCTTGTTGCGACTAACATGGTGTAGGGACGTGTTGACACGGCATGAGAGGTGCGTTCATCGCATCCTTAAACCCTCCCACAGGCAACGTGCATCAATGGTCCAGGCGTCGCAGATCCAGGAAACACGAACACATCAGAGTCAAGAAAGTCAGACTTTCCAAACTGACCGGCTTTCGGCGACCGACACAAACAGCGCGCAGACCACGGAGCCACTACGACCTGTTGTCGGAATGATGGCTGAGATGGAAACTCAACTCCAGTCAAGTGGGGGTCCCTCTCGGAGCCTAACCTGGGACTACAGCAACATCGACATTTATAGTGATTTCTTTGGCTCAAACGATACTCTTCTCCCAGACGGCGACTACAATTTGCTGCCTAATCAGAATCGAACACGGGAGACTGAGGGGGATAACAACGAGGTTGCATTGAATGTAGCCGGCACGGTCAATAGCATAATGTCGACTATGTATAACAACATCTCTGCTAGCGATGGTGCAGCAGGAGACCAAGTGCATGCTGCCGGTTTTCCTATCTGGAATTCAGGGCCAACGCACGTAAATCCAAGCATGATGGATTCTGTCGCTATCCGCTATCCTACCCTAAACCCATCGGATCTCCCTTCACCTCCATCCTCGGAGTACATGTCATGCGAGACCTCTATGAAGCTTCTTGAACTAGTGGAAAACTCTAACGAGGACCAAAGCAAGCTTCCAGCTCAACTCTTGCTGGACGACACCGTCATGGTCCGGTTACGAGATGCCACTGGGAGACGATCGCAGCCAAAGAATCGCAGTCTCCCGGCAAAAGTCAAGTGCCAACGTTATATACGCAGTTTTTTCCAACATTTCCATGTCCACATGCCTTTGATGCATGTACCAACATTCCAAGTGTGCACATCGCCTAGTGCTCTGCTCTTATCGATGCTTGCAATTGGAGCCCTCTACTCCTTCGATCCTGTGGAAGCCCGAGCTCTTCATGATCTATCCAAGTCAACGCTCGACACGGATGAGGGGTCAAAAAAGCAAACAGTGCTTTTACAAACACTGCTGTTCATAACCTGTTTCATATACGGGTCAGATGATGCTACTCTCCGGTCCGACGGCTTGAAGTTTCAGGCTAGATTAGCAAGGGTGGGCGACTATTGCAACGCTCCAACTCGCTGGGATCGCTAAATAATATATTGCAGGAGTTACGAACTACGAGGGAGGACCTGTGCTCCTCAAAATGCCAGGATTGGGAAAGTTGGGTTGAGGCTGAAGCACGAAAAAGGTGAGTTTCCCCCTCGTTACAGGTAATATCGACCCTTCTAATGGCAGTAGAGCGATAATTAATACCACTATCTTCCTTGGGCTCATGAGCGTCTCGTCTATATCAGATGAAATTTCTGTTCCTGGTGATTTTGAGTTCGAGATGCCATATGATGAACCTCTATGGTTGTGCCCAAATGCCGAAGCCTGGAAGTCCCTACACTCCCTGATGCAGGTACCAAAATCGTTCAAGACTGCGTTTCACGCCCTGTTATACGCCCCAGAGCCCCTTTGTACGACGCCAAGTGTGCTTGGCCACTTGACGCTCATGCATGCACTTTGGGCACACGTTCGTCGTTCGAGGTATACGGCCATGGCCCTTCCATCACAACTTGCGACACAAGTACTTCAATCGGCTGCAAATGCCCTGAGACGATGGATCCTTTCAGTAAAGGAGCTCTGGGTGGCGTGTGAAGAAGCATCCAGGGCAAATCCTTCGCTCATTGCTCTTGGTATTGTTTTATGGGAGGTGACATGTGTTCATCTGTACGCGGACACGCCTGCCTTGGCCAATGCGAAGGCAATAACCCTAGGCCTTGTCGAAGATGCCCAGAATGTAAACCCACTCCTAGTACGAACACAACGGTCATCGCATATGACCATCGCGGCCAAGCACAGCCTCGTTTTCCTCCGAGGGCCCATCTCAAGAGGAATACACCTTATGAGAATCACTGGCAGCATCAACGTTAATCCCGGCCATTGCTTGCTCGGATATCATTGCGTTGTACTTCTTGTCGGATGGCTTTACACAGTTGAGTACGATACCCAAAGGGGTGCGAAATGTAACACGGAAGAGCAAGCACTTCTGGATGCTGTGGCCTCGCTTATCGAGGATTCCGGTATCGAAAACATCCATTTGTTGCCTCCCAGCAAGGCCGTAGCTACTGTTTGGTCTGATGTCCTCAATGCTCCAAGCCGGATCTGGGGCGTAGAGAAGTTACTGGGGAGGTACCTCGCTACGTCCATATCGACATCATCCTGAGCCAGGCTCTCTGTCGGCTGCGACTCTACGTTTGCAACACGCTGAGTGCTGCTCAGTGAAAGGACTTGCCTTCTGCGGCTGGGACAATGGTGTAATACCTACAGTCAAAGTAGTACACAATAGGGCTAGACATTCCCATTTTCTTCGCTGAGCTCATTTCAAAACAGCTACCAAGCGAAACAAAAAAAAAAAAAAAAAAAAAAAAAGCAAACGCCATGTTCATGACTTAGCTATGGAAGGGCATTTGCTTGCAGCCCCGGCTCTATGAACCCCGGGTCTAGATATACAGATTTTCAGATATTCTCCAAGATGCGCGTGCACTCTGACTACTCCCGATCTCACCTGACATTCTGATACAAGAAATGTGCAAACCCGGTCAATAGCAGAAACGCCAGAAGCGTAGGCATCGAGAGCCGCTGCTTTCGAGGCTGTAAAACCCCTGCCTTCTTTTGCTCCTCCACCATTATCCTATCAATCAGCCCGATGCGTGGATCCGGCGCCAAAGATTGCAGAAGGAGCATGAGACGGAAGCCGTAGTAGATGCAGGAATCCAACCAGGGCTTCCGTTCTCCTAGCCGATGTTTTCGGATCGAGGAATCGGGGAGGATCATCAAAATGAACTCCCTGCCGATAAATCGTAGTGGCTTTGGAAACCACTGCCAGCAAAAGTGGTCGATGAGCGCTTCAGCCGCTCGATGGCCTTCATCGATAGGCTCATGTGGCCGTGCATTGAACTGGCGCTCCCATTCCACCATCTCTTCCCAGGTGTTTGGGAAGTCCTCCATCCTCGCCGGCCCAAGTTCCGTAATGATATTCGCCCATAGTGCTCGAGACCAATGGAGCCGCGCTATTCGCCGATTCTCAGGTAGCGGAGGCAAGCCAAAGACCTCTCTCAGACGAGCAGGGAAGAGAGCAAGGTTGACGATAGCAATAATGAAATCGTCCTTATCCGCAAAATTCCCGGGAAACCGTTTGGCAAGACGCATATGGAGGCGATTCAACCGTTCAACTTCAGCTTTTCCATTCGGCGTCGTGAGACCTTCCAGCATCCAGCTGAACAGAAAGCCATTCGCATCCATCAGCCGGCCATGACCATGAAAATGACCAAAAACCTTCCCAGTCCCCGCGAGAGTCCTCCCACCGACGGGGTTCTGGATGACGTTGATGAAAGCGGTTGTGTGCGGAATAGAACCGCCGAATTCGTTGAAAGTGTAGTTGAACTCGGTTCGAATAACCTGCTCCCAGTCTTTGACCGGATCCAATGACTCAATATACTCGTCTAGCCACTTATACCCGCCAGGCTGCGGCAGTGTCTTGCGGACAGCTTCAATTCGGTCTGCCGTAAATGAGACTCCCTTATAAAGCGGGAAATCTGGTGGTACCCGCTTCACGGTGCAAGTTGCAGTTTTCGCTGTCATAGCTGATTATTCTCCCCGGTAAAAAAAGGTTTGACGTGGACGTTTGTTGTCCTCATCCTTTCCTTTGCTACAGATAATCCTTTATATCGAAGAAGGGGGTTATTTAGGGGTTCGTATTTCAAGTTGTTTTACCAAAAGAGAAAGCACTGCGTGGGGTAAGCCACAAGCTGTCGGGGTTAACCGTGTATGGATGTGGGGTTTGTTGTCCTTTCCCCACCACCTTTTGTGCCTTCTCATCGGGGAACCCTTTTGGGCAGATCCTGTCGCTGAGCTTTATGAGATTCATCGGATGTTCTCGACTTGAGGTATCCGCTCAGTCCACACATTAGCTTCATAACGCAGTTGTGCTGCGCGATCACAGAGCAATCGAGCTTGGTCAACAAAATCGCACCCTCCGAAAAGATTGTACACGTTTCCTAAGATCCAGTCCCTATATACTTTCGAATAAACATATACAAACTAGATATCAAGCAGTGATTGAGGCAGAATGTAACTAGTCATACAAAGTATTAGATTAGGTCATCTAAGTAAATATGAGCAGCAGAATTCGAAGCATTCGGATCCGTGCAGATCCCATCACACTAACATTCTTATCGGTGTCAACCGGAGTATGCTCATCTCTTTTTCGTTTTACGTGTCAAGTGTTATACCATCCAACGTCAGAACATAACCCCAATACAGTGCTAGCCATAATTGTTGTTATCATATCATCCTTATTAAGATTCGGAAGAGCATCTCAATGTATCTGGCACAGAATGCAGTAACGGCCGCCACTGTATGATATGGGCCCTATTCGGAATCACATAAGATCAAAAGGCCTCCCTCTCTAGCGCCTCTGCCGCAGTCATTCAAAACGGTTCAATCACGCTCGGGGCCGGCCAGTGCGCCAGTCGCATAAAGCTAATCCGACCATCTCGGATCTCGTAAGAAGCGAAGAAGCGAAAGGACAATGGTTCGCCTCGCTTGAAAGGATGAAAGAAGTTTTGCGGCGTATCCTCAAACGGCATGAAACATGCATCCAATTCTGCAAAGATATAACCTTCGGTTTCAAGAACGTGAAGGGGTCGGAGCTCTTCCTTTACGCCAATATGTCCGTTCGCAAACATGGCCAGCATCGCGTCCCTCCCTTCAACTTTCAGTTCGCCCAGTTGGAACTTGCAGTCCTCTGTGAAGAAACAGGCTTTGGCTCCCTCGTCCGGGCAATTATAGGCGTCCAAATAGTCTTGATAGCGCATTTTGTTTCCGTCAACACGATCTGACAACGGGTGATATTTGGTCGGGCTCAATTGAAAATGAATATCGTCGATACTGATGCCTCCCTCGCGTATGGACTCGTAGGTTTGGTGGTATTTTGAAAGGGATTAATTTCTGCCTTGATGGGATAGGAGAAAAATAAGATAAGTACGAGATGTCTTTTTCAAAACAGTGATCTTATCATGAATCGAGCCAATAGAGAGTATTTGACTTAGTTCTACTCTGCATAGTACAAACCGATCCTGATAAGCAAGGTGGTGGTGGGGAAAGGTGCATAAGAAATGGACCAGTTATGGTGGGGAATTCAAGCTTATTAAACATAAGCAACTTGTAACTAACAACTATCATCAACTACCTGATTATATTGGACACTACGAAGCCATATCCAAAAACTTTCTTCCGTCATATTCTCCTTCAACTACATTGATTGCAACTCAACTCGGCATAATGCCTCTCTTCCTGCTCTCTGTTTCCTATGTTGCTCCTTCCGAGCAAGTCGAAGAATATTTCGCCCACCACGTCGAGTGGCTTCAGAAACAATACAATACCGGTGCTTATATTATGTTCGCCAAGAAGGTCCCATCTACCGGTGGAGTCTGCCTCGGCATTGCAGACTCATACAAGCAGATGGAAGAAATCACCTTTACCGATCCTTTCTTCGTCTCGAAAGTCGCAAAATACGACATTCAGGAAATTGATCTCACCCAGGTTAACACCGAGCTGCTCGTTGGTCAGGCTCGATTGAAATGAATTACCTACTAGGTATATTCAAGCCTTTAGCGCGGTTGCAACAACGATTCAAGGGACCTGGATTCTGTTACAACAAGTTAGGTTAGGAAGAAACAATGGCTATGTATAATCGGATGGAAGGAAGAAAAGTCTAGCCATAGGAATACCCTCGGAAATTTATAAGGGATAACTGGTGAACTGGTCGATTTAAATATGATTTAGCATATTGTTGATAATGTCGAGGAGTGAAGAGGCCGTAGTGCTCGTCTGCACGGGCGTTGACGCCGAGTTACCTAGTAAAACTTGGTGCTACAGCCAATTTTCTCCCCTGAACGCACTTCAAACGCGGTCCGGCACTGGATATCCCACAGACAGCAGCCGAGCATAGACGGGAAGTAAACAGGTTGAATCTCATCAACACTATTAAACTATCTAGTAATCAATCGCATTCCTATCTACAGCAACACCTTGAATGACGGATCCACGTTTGTGTCCAAGCGTAGAAAGTTGGCCACACAACCGAGGTGGTCGACCCCCCAGTGTCCCTCCGTGTCCCCTTCGGCGTTGGTGCAGTCAAACCATGGAAGACCAAATGCGCCAGAGGCAAAAGCCCTCCGCGTATTTTCATCTAAGATAACTTTGGCCTCGGGATCGGACGACTGCTCAAGAAACAACATAAGCTTGGGTCATGGATTGTTCAAGGCAAAGCCAATAATTACCTCGCGCAGGATCTTTTTCGCAACATCGCCGTCGAGCTCGCTTTCGAAGGCAGATGAGAACATCTCTGGATGGATGATACTGGTATCACCCTTTGCCCAAAAAGTGTGGTAAAGTTTCTCCGTGATTGGAACAAGTTTCTCGGGTGAGTTCCGGGCAACCAAAGCGAGGGCCGTCTGGAGGTGAACGGTTGAGGCGGGGAATCCATTAGGGATGGGCTGTGACATGGGGATTCCGAATCGACGAGCCCAGTACAAGCGCTCACGATCAATCCATGGAAGTTTGTCTGCGATAAGAAAAAGCCAGTGAGATCGGCGCTTCAATTCAAGCCTTTGCGTATAAATTTGGATACTGGGACGCACTATTAATTGCAGGCGGTGGGTTCTGGCAGAGTTGGAAGATATCTCTGATAGAAACCGGAACGTATTGAATCTCGCACTTTGAGAAGACGGGGGAGCTCTGCAAGATGGTTTAGCAAGAAGAGGAAATTTACCGGCCGTCGTACAGGGATGGGATATCATACCTTTAGAATATGAAATGCGATGTAGCTGAATGGACTGTTAATGTCAAAATAAAAGGTGATTTGGGGAGCGCTCATTTTGAGAATAGTGTTTTCGTTTTCTTGTAATTGTAACCTGCCTTACGGCCAGTGATCCCTTGTCAGCTTTATAGGCTTGAAAGTGTTAATGCTCAACTATTCACCTTATGCATGTTGAATTAAGTACCTGATACCTCAACAATTTCTCAATGATAAGTGGCCCAACAAACTCTCTCCACGATAAGTGGAATGTTTCAGGTGAGACCCAGAGGCTTGTTGAGAACTACTAGCAACCGGAGGTGCTCGGGAGAAAAGCCGCAGGAATTGGTCTACCCGCCTACCCCACCCGCCTAGCCCATCGATTTTGACTGTACTTATTCTGAACTTGAAGCTATTGCTTGGAAAACTCAAGGTCTTGGCAATTGAAGCGGGCCGTGTGGACACGAGTAGGCAAGGGGTCGAACGGGGTATGCAGAAAGTCCGTCACCGAAGCCATGGTCTGTCACCGGTTTTGCCAATATTCAAGATGGTGGTGGGGAAACTATATTAGAATATACCATATTCTTTGATTTCATATGTGGGGATATGGTGGGGAAATCTAGGCTATTGCCAGTAAGTGTAAAAAAAGGCCTAACTATCACTCATTAAATTTCATCTGATGAGTACTTAATTAATGGTTGCTAGTTATATTTTATCTTGTCCCAATCTGGTCTATTCTGTCGCCATGAAAGTAACTAATATGATACACTGTCAAATTAATCACACAATCCCTGTCCCCACCACCACGTTTCCTAGCTGGCTGGCTAACGTCCTTGCTTCTTCGGAGCATCCCCATATGAAGAGATCAGTCAAAGCGGCCTTGATTTGGTGAGATGCTCACTGGGTTTGTTTAGTTCCTTTTATTCTACGTTTTGGGTCGGATGCCAGACCACCGACTCCTTAGACTTGTCACCGGCCTCACCCTCCCCATATTACTGGACCTTCCTAGCTACACATTTCCTGGCTCAAGGCACCCTGAAAATGGATACCAATCGCCCCCTTGAAATTGAGACAAGGCTGTTTATTAACAATGAAGTATTTCTGACCCCCGCCAGGCTTGAGACCCTATTTACTAAATTTATATATTCTGTAGTATGTCTCGTCTACCTCAGGTTCCAAATTAACGATCCACAATCCAGCCGATGACTCAATTGTTACTACTGAGGTGCAAGTGGCAAACAAGAGAGATGTCGATTCTGCGGTGGGCGCAGCCCTGGCGGCTTTCAAGACTGGTCCGTGGAGATAATCCACAGGACAGGAGAGGGGGACATGTCTTTTGCGGCTAGCTGATCTCATTGACAGACATGCGAATAGGCTCTTGTCTCTTGAGACTCTTGCCATGGGGGTTCCCGCATCTGGAATGAGTTTTATGATGCCCCTCGTGTCCAAGTACTTGCGTTGTAAGATTGCAGTCCCATGGAAGGTCATACAGTTTTGAACCGTGCCTTTGACCCAAATGATTTGAGATAGATTATGCTGGCCATGCCGACAAAATTGCTGGCGAGACATATCCCGCTGAAGATGGGCTCTACAAGATCGTTACATATGAGCCTCTTGGTGTTTGCGCTTCTTTAGCATCATTCAATGCTACGTTCCTGTAAGGAGAGTTTCAGACCTAGCCCCATATACCTTTCTGATTTGTTTTACGCTACATAGTTATGTTGCTCTCAAATTGGCTCCTGCACTCGCTGCAGGCAACACGGTACCATTACCTCTCCCTGCGCGGAATAAGCCGCTGGCTGACACATGGGGAACCAACTACTTCACTAGTGTGTTTTCAAAGCATCGGAGAAATCCCCGTTGGGAGCTCTCGCACTGGGCGAGTTGGTCTGCAAAGCTGGCTTTCCCCCAGGCGTAATCAACTTTGTGTCAGGCGGCGTGGAAACAGGCATTGCGCTGTCGGAGCATATGGATGTCGCTCATATAAGCTTTACTGGTTCACTTGGCGCCGGGCGCAAGGTGCAAGAAGCTGCTGCAAAGACCAACCTAAAACGGTGTACCCTGGAACTGGGTGGCAAGTCCCCTGCTCTCATCTTCAGTGATGCTGATATGGACCTGGCACTTGATTGGTAAGGAAAATCTGGTCCCTAACAGGAAAAATGCAAAGTAACTGAGATATTCATACAGTTGTTCATATGGATTTCTTGCAAACTCTGGCCAGGTATGTGTTGGTACGTATTTATCACTATCCCAGTATGAATCACTGAGCTTTCAACTCATTGGTTATCTTTAGCAACATCACGGGTATATGTCCACGAAGAAATCGCTCCTTCGTTCCTTAGGGCACTTAAACAACGGTTCCAAGATGCAAAACCTAAGATGGGTGATCCGTCTTCTATGCATACATTGTTTGGTCCCTTGGCCGACAAGGCCCAAATGGAGCGAGCATTGAGTCTCATCGAGTCTGGCAAAAATGATGCCGAGCTCATCTGTGGTGGCAACCGCCTCGGCGATACTGGCTGCTTTATCGAACCTACCCTCTTCTATAACCCAAAAGCGAACAGCAAAATATACAAGGAGGAGGTGTTTGGGCCCGTCCTGGTGGTTAAAACATTCAAGACGGAAGAAGAGGCCATTACGATGGCTAACGACAGCTTGTTTGGACTGTCCGGTATGTCAATAATTTGACCAATCCTTCATATAAATGCTGATATTACCCGAAAGCGTGCATATACACATCTGATATCACACGCGCACTCCGAGTGTCGGCACTCCTAGAGGCTGGGACTGTGGGTATCAACAAAAACTTCGGACCTTCTGTAGAAACACCCTTTGGTGGTGTGAAGACCAGCGGAGTTGGAAGGGAGTCTGGAAAGATGGGACTCATGGAATATCTCGAGTCCAAGACAATCCATATCAGGTAAAATATACCTACTGATTTCTTAGTCTTTCAAGTGCCGGCTAACAAATTTGTTCCTTTCCAGCATGACCGGCTCTTTACACAGGCCGGCAAGTTGAATGCCAGGAAGCTAATTTCTTTGGAATCCCTATTTTGTTAGAAAACCAGGTAACTTCATTGTGCATGGTTATGGATGGACAGGGCATTGTAGTGAGGTGACGCTTGGATGCGTTAGGCACCCACATCATTCTTTGCCTTCAAGGTAATTTGCGCTGTACTTTGCTTCTTGCTAGATTTTTGCCATATACCTGCATTAAGTTTATTTCTTTTCGAACATTGTTTATTGAGTAGTATATAAATTAATATGTTTTACAGTCCACTGACTACAATATAAATAAATATAGTTATTTATATATACAAC
The DNA here is from genome assembly GCF_001889945.1 of Aspergillus brasiliensis CBS 101740. NCBI lineage: Eukaryota > Fungi > Ascomycota > Eurotiomycetes > Eurotiales > Aspergillaceae > Aspergillus > Aspergillus brasiliensis. Next base: position 42,378 of record NW_027137455.1, on the reverse strand, counting down.
CGCACTGACCTCCCAAATAATAGTTCTATATATCTTTTTAAGTTATTCTTATTCTAGAGAGTTATTGTATATCTAATCTTATATTTGGATTTATGATCTGAGATTGTATATTAGTAGAATTTCTGCTAATAATAATATGTATGAATACACAAATATATTTTTGGAATCTTTCTTCGAGTGAAGAATGTTTAGGTCCCTGAAAGGAGATGCTAAAGGACCGGTAAGAACAGTAAGATGTCCATAAGTAGTCCTGGGTAAGCACAGTAATAGTAGTGCTGTTGAAGGTTTTCGCATGTGTCCTTTCTGGCTTACACGGACCGATTGTCTAACTATCTACTGGAAAGAAAGTATCTTAAAGCGCTATTTGGACACGTAATGGTGCTTGTGTTTCCGGGAATAATGACATACTTCGTTGAGGCATATATGAGTTATGCTTCCTCCGCGCCGGCAGCCAGGGCTGTGGTTAGATCGCTTTTCCGGACTGCATTCCTACTAATTATCAACTTGAGCATCTACTGGGCAGTGTCTACCCTGACCTTTTCTTTCTTCTTTCTTTTTTTTTTTTTATTTTCGTTTTATGCTGTGCGACGTTTCCGTTTCCACTGGTGCTTTATCTTTAAGGCAAAGGAAATCACCAACGTTGCAGGTATGCAGCCGAGGCGGATACGTTCTTGCAGATGATGACCAAAGAAGGATTGGAGAAGAATTTAAGGAGAAGTGATCGAAGAAGACCACCATTACTAGAGCAAGCGTCCATTCGTTGGAGGTGGTGATGATGAGGATGTTGATTATGACGATGTCTGCGCAGATTTGGTCGCACTAGTTGTCGACTACGTGCGAGTGGATATAAAGAAAATGTGATTAATTTTGGCCGCGTCAATACTCTTCATTGGCGTGTTAACGTTGTTCAGTCACCAGCAATTTGCGAAAGATTACATATCAATCATGTATCATTGGGTTATCCAATGTTATTTATAATCTACATCAGACGGAACGATGTCAACGGTCCATGAGTACTTTGAATTGAAATTTATAAAAAATTGACATGTTAAGAAGCCTTTCATTTGATATTGGCTCCGACTTCGGAGTACAATAAATTAATAATAACCTTCTATATCAGTGAAAATAAGGATATAGATAATCTTAATAATAATCTAGAAAATTACATATTACTAGATAAAGGAGATCTAGCTTTTTCTTAATCTACTAATATTACACATATCTAGATATAGATAGATAGTCAGATCTTATAATTCTTCTACTATTATAATTACCAATCTAGATAATATAATGAATAATCTAGATAATAATTAATATATTCTTCAATAGTACAGTCTAAATATATAATAATATTCTTATTTCTAGGATTATTTATAAAAGCTTAACGCGGAACCCACTAGCTGCTGGCTACTAGCAAGAAAATAAAAAACAATTATTAATTAATAACTAATCCATTGAATATCATATTCTAATAATATGGTAATTAAAAATATATTATCTCAGATATAAAATTCCTATAAAGAGTCTATATAAATTATTGATTAATCTATAGTTATTAATCTATCTGTTATACTGACCTCTCTAATTTATAGATATAAATGGTTAAAGTAATCTCTTAATCTTAATCTGATTTTAACTCTATGGTTAAGAGAATCTCTATACCTTAACCTGACTGCCAGGTTACAGAGTTACAGTTAAGGTCAGGTTAAGATATAACAGTCAGGTATAACCACTCTAGTATGGTATCACCAGAAACCGATTGGGATTTGGGTTCCAAAATGTCAAACGCTGATTGGGATTTACGGTAACCCCAAGAACCAGCCATGCAAAATGATTGGGATACGCCAAATCCCAATCACCTCCATGGGATAGGGTCTGTTCGCTAGTAGAGCAGACCAATGTCCCTGAAGGGCGGTGTGGGTCTGCTTACCAAGAGAGGATGGAATCAATTGTAACTAGTAAATTTGTTCTATTTGTTCGGAATGCTCTTTCAGTCAAGCCGATCTCCGCGACCTCCGGGTTGGTTCCTCCGATTCGAAGAGAATATGACACAGCATGATCTACCACGGTCATGTTGAAAACGTGGTTCGCCTTAAAGAGCTATTTCTCTCCAAACCGGTCGGAGTATAGTGTTTTTGAGGGGGAGCGGATTTAGGTCTGCGAAAGTCCGTTAACAGGTTCGTTGCGTGGTAGTTCGGAAATATTGCTACAGTATTATCTTAGAAAATGATTGAAGATATCTCCCCGATTGTCTCTACATTCCTGCAAACCAGCAAAGGCAGGCGATAGATTGCGATTGGTAATCGGTCTACGATAAGTACTACCAAGCCATTCAACAGCGCCCGCGTGGATGCGGTCCATGCTCTAGAATAATCTTTCCCAATATCGAAAACTGCAATGGCCCTAGTTGACCACCAATCGGGCCATCCCCGTTACTAGCCCTACGTGAACCGTGTTTCTCAGATATACAATGGATTTATAAGCTTGCTAAAGGGGTCGGAGCTTTCTTGATGGCGAGATTTTCTCAATTGTCGCTCATTTCGGCAGAAAATTTGTGCATTTGCCAGCTACCATGGATTACTAGTCAAATTCCAATGATGATTAAATATGAGAGAGATAAAGTGTTGTTTTGTAAGCAAGTAAGCCGAGGCCGAAAGTTTTGATCTATATAAATGGGCGGCAACCTCCAGATCTCAAACCTTCATCACTATCAGCATCTCTCCCCCTTGATAAGAGCAAGGAACGCTACTGTCTACAGTCGTTCGCCATGTCTTCTTCTTCTAAGGCTAATATCGTGATTATCGGCGCATCATACGCTGGCATTGGTCTGGCTCAAGCCCTACTCAAATCAATGCCCAAAAACATCCGAATCGTACTCGTCAACCCATCCGACAAGTTCTTTTTCAACATCGCCTCACCCCGAATTCTAGCCCGACCGACCGCTTTCCACAAGGATCAATACCTTATCCCCATCATCGACGCGTTTGCCACGGCCCCGGTCGGTGCTTTCGAGTTCATCCAAGGTCAGGCAGTCGATATCGACCCATCCACCAAAAATGTGACGCTCTCCAATCAGCAGTCCCTCAAGTTTGACTATCTGGTCATCGCATCCGGTAGCTCCACGGCCTCCTCGACAGGTACTGGCAGCATTTTGGCCCCGTTCAAAACAACTGGAGACAATCATCTTGAAGCAGCCATCGAAATCGCGCAGCATGAGATCTCGACTGCGAAAAACATTGTCATCGGTGGTGCCGGCGCAGTCGGCGTGGAATTCGCTGGTGAACTGGCTGAGGCACTCCAAGACCGATCCAATGTACGCATCACACTTATCTCGTCGTCGTGGCACGTGCTCCCCGCCCTGAAGAAGGCCGGATCGGAACGCGCAGAGTCTATACTGGCTGAGAAAGGAGTGACATTAAAACGGTCGTGTAAGGTGCGAAAGGCGGTGCAAAATCCCAATTCCAAGAAATGGTCGGTCACTTTGGACAACGACCAGATCATTGAGGCCGATGCGTACATCTCGACGACTGGAGTAATTCCCAACAACCAGTTTATACCCCCGCAGTTTCTGGATACCAAAGGGTGGGTGAATGTCGACAGCGAGATGCGTGTCAAGGGGCCCATTTACGCCATTGGTGACATCACATCCCATCCAGCCCGTCTGTTTCTTAAGGCCCAGGAGCAGATTCCCATTGTTTGCGCAAACTTGAAGAATGATATCTTGGGTCAGGGCAAGCGAAAGACGTATACTCCCGATGACAAGGTCATGCTCTTGGTGCCGGTGGGTTCATCCAGCGGAACCGGTCAGATGTTTGGTATGGTTCCTTGGGGGAAAATGGTTGGGATGATCAAAGGGAAGGACTTCTTCGTGTCAAAGGCACGAAGTATGATTGGGGTGAAATAGACTTAGTGTTGAATTGCGATGTGTGTTGGTCTTCTGGGCCTGAAAATTCTGCGATACTAATGTTTATTTTTTGCCTTTCATTCTACAGGTTTCTAGAGACATTTTGAACGAGTTACTTTTTTCATTTTGATATCTCGTCATCGAATAGCTTCAACATTAGCGAGATGGAGGTATATTTAACCCTTGGTTCTAATAAACGTGTATGAGCTCGCAGAGTTAGCTGTATACCTCGAACTTTCAGGCGTCGGGCGGAGATTGAATATCGAAGATGGCCAACAGCTTTCGGAGAGAATCCCAAATGTAGATTTTGGTTATGTACACTACGGTATGATAAAGTCACGGACATCTTGCAATAGACTTAATAGATTATTGTAGCGTCTCTTTCCCTCCATCTTCAATAGTCTGCTCTTTAGTGCCACAGGCTTCGTTTCCTCAGCACCCTTATTGGAGAAAAAGGTAGGTAACTCAAGTGAAAGTGGTAAAGTTTAGATTCTAGATATTTTTAGATTTGATTTCTTCCTTATTTGGCTCTGATGAGGATTCAGGAGAGAATTTATAGTGTTTTATAGATAATTTATTAAGAAAATTAATAATAAAATAAATAAATAACTTTCCTTCATAAATTATAGAGCGGTTAGGTATAACCACTCTATTGTTTGATATACTATGACCTAAGAAATTGTATATTAGTATGATGTTTTTGGGTGTCCAGATCGGCGGGTAATTACATTAAATTGTAACTAGTTTATTTGTTCTGTTGTTCGGAATGCTGTTACGGTCAAGCCGATCTCCGCGACTTCCGGGTCACCCCTAAGGATTTCACGATCCTCGAGGTCGACCCGGGTCATGGAGAGGTATATGCATTCCGTTCCGAACCCGAAATCAGACTTTAACATCCCGGACAATCTCATCACCCCGGCCTAGACTACGCCAAAGTCAAGAACCTGCAAACCGGCAAATAAACCCGCGTATGATATACGCATGATTGGTCTAAATGAGGAAGGTCTTGAGAATTTTATTCATAGATCCATAAATTTGCGGATTATATTTTTGGAGGCTTGCGTGTTTTGGTGTTTTGGGTAGGAATGACGTACGCCTGGCGCAGCCTACCAGATCTTCTCGGCATGCACAGCCTCTGGGCAATACACAATACCAGCAGAGTGCGGATCAGTCCATCCCTACGTACTCAAGAGTCGGAATTATTGAAATATGGATGGTCTTATCGTCTCTTACCCGTGGAACCACTACATAAAGCACTGTGCCGCATGTGGGACCCAAAGGTTCATTAGAAGGTGGCTTATCATTAATGTAGTCTTTTGTGAGTGAAACATAATTTTTCGGATTACTTGAATACTTCCACATCCAAGCTAGCTTGTGCGTGACTATTTCTTCTAAATAATATCTATGCGCTTTCTCCTTTACGGCAAAGGCCCCTGCCATAGAATCGAGCTCGAGCATCCCTGGCAGGTTGGTGCATATTAATGATATGCTTCTTCTATTTTGAGCCGTTTTGCTACCATAAATGATATCTCGACGCAGTAGCATTGAATTCTCCTGAAGAATGGCACAAAAGAGGGCAATCGAGGGATTATCGTGTCCAACCAAAATCCCACATTGGCGACTAGTTTGGGACCAAAGCCTTGTCACAGCAGATGTGCGAGATTATCCCTATCCCGGATCAGGCACCGAGGACGATCCCTATTGCGTGTCTTGGATACCAAACGATCCCCGAGATCCAATGAATTTCACCAACTCCAAAAAGTGGCTCATCACCGGCCTCGTCGCATTGTCAACTTTGGGTGTCGCCCTCGTCTCTTCTGCCTTTACCGGAAGTTCTTCCGCAATTATGGCAGAGTACGATGTGAGTCATGAGGTCGTAACACTGGGTGTGTCACTATTTGTGCTTGGTTTTGCCATTGGGCCGCTCCTCTGGGCTCCACTGAGTGAAGTGTTTGGTCGCCAAAAATTGTTCATCACGACGTACGGCGCCATGTCCTTCTTCAATGCTGGCGCGACAGGTTCACAAAATATACAAACAATTTTGGTCCTCCGTTTCTTTGCCGGAGCATTTGGCGCGTCCCCATTGACCAACGCGGGTGGCGTTATCGCTGATATGTTTTCTCCGTCACAGCGCGGCCTCGCTATGGCTCTCTTTGCATCTGCGCCCTTCCTAGGCCCCGTTTTGGGCCCTCTTGTTGGTGGATTCCTTGGCATGACTGCGGGCTGGAGATGGGTGCTTGGTCTTCTCGCCACTTTCTCCGGAGTTCTGTGGATAGTGGGCTCAACCCTGATTCCCGAAACGTATGCTCCGGTCCTTTTACGACGACGGGCAAAAGAGTTGTCGAAAATAACCGGAATGGCTTACAGGAGTAACCTTGATATCGATAGGGCTCCGGTTCAGCTCCGTGCAGCATTCGCAACAGCCTTGTCACGCCCCTGGAAACTGCTATTCCGAGAGCCAATTGTCTTTTTGCTTTCAATGTATATGGCGATCATTTATGGCACCCTATATATGCTCTTTGGGGCATTCCCCATTGTCTATGAACAACACAGAGGCTGGAACCAGGGCATCGGAGGCTTATCGTTTCTTGGGGTACTTGTAGGCATGCTTTTTGCCCTCGTCTACACCGTTCCCGATAACAAGCGATACATTAAGGCCATATTGAAGAATGATGGCCGAGCAATCCCTGAAGCCCGCCTCCCTCCCTCTATTCTCGGTGGAATTGCTATTCCTGTGGGCCTTTTCTGGTTCGCTTGGACAAACTCGCCAGCACTCCCCTTTATGGCGAGTATCGCAGGTGGTGTGCCATTTGGATTTGGCATGGTTCTCGTCTTTTTGAGCGTGTTGAACTATCTTATTGATGCATATACGATCTACGCAGCTTCGGTCCTTGCAGCAAGCGCTGTAGTTCGCTCTCTATTCGGTGCGGCATTTCCTCTGTTTACGACTCAAATGTTCCAAAACCTTGGCATACATTGGGCTTCATGTATCCCGGCTTTTCTTTCACTTGCCTGTGTACCATTCCCTTTCATCTGTTACCAGTATGGCAAGGAGATTCGTCGGCGCTGCAAATACGCTGCAGAGGCAGATGACTTCATGCGCAAACTGTCTGAGAAGAGTAAAGAGGAAGTGCCGGAAATCAACGGTCAGATAGATGATTCAAACCCAGGGACTCATGTCCCCAGACCAGAGTCCCCGCCCTCAATTCTGTCAAGAAGGTCGATATATCACGTCCCTACAGTGGAATATGAAGGGAACCCCTTCGACATTGATCGCGTCAACACTCGTGACTAGTACGAAGCTGCTTGTTCCTGGCGGCGGCGGAAGAATGGGAAGGAGGACAATGACTGTACCTAGAAATCTTCAGCCGGACGTCCATCCTAGGAACTAGCATTTTCATTCCGTTTACATACGTATCAAATGGATGGCATACGCTTTACTCGGATAGGAAATGTATGATTGTATCTACCAGCCTTGAGCTCTCCTTTTATTTAGACAACGCTAGCGGACAACGCATACAAACTCATCCAAGAACTTGGGACAGGTGCATTTCTTACTGACAGTGGCGACGACGTTGAGGAAATATATCATGAGGTAAGTGAGTTTGTCAGTCATAATCATGACCATGATGAGGATAAATGGACCTCATAAAGAGAGATTTTGTATATTTGGCAGTGAAAGGTGATCTATGAGAGGAAATCATGGTAATAGTAACTACTATAACAATAATAGATATATTTTATTTTATTATATAAGATAAATATAAGATAAAAATAAGATAAATCCAGTCCTCCAGAATATAGATCTGCTTTCTAAATATTTTTATCTATTTTCCCTGATTTTATATGGTTATTTGAAAGTTAAACGGGCTAATAATAAAAATAGTAAATTAGATAATTAGAGCTAATTAGACATGGCAAACGGGCGAGCCGGGCGTGCTTTAATGTAATCAGACAATGAACCACCAGGACAATGAGCCACTAGTGGCCTTTACTACTTCAATCCTCTAAACAATGTGATCATTCAACCTTACTTAATTTAGTTAATTTTAAAGCTATTCAGCTGTATGAAGGGTCTTTCTAAAGATAGAAGGCTAGCGCTTATCTATAATATCTTTACTTATAGTTAATTCCTCTCTAAGTAGGCGTGTGCTACAGCTTTTAATATTAAG
>NW_027137455.1:6417-31649 GCF_001889945.1 Aspergillus brasiliensis CBS 101740 | reverse complement strand
CCTGTTAGCTTAGCTTCACTGGTATACGTACCGTCGAACTGGGTCGAGGAGGTATCAGGCTGATAACTATCTAAGGATAACTAGTCTTAGATAAGAGAAGAGAAGTAAGGCCAAATAGTACTGTACAGCTATTCATAAGTAAGTGCGGATGAGTGTTGCTATAGCTAAGCTTCCAAAGGCATAGTTACTTAAAGATAGTATTATTAAGCATGAAGAACAGAACTAGCTAAGTATATAAAAAAGTATTCTTATATATCCTATTCTTTATATACTATATTACATACTTCTCAGAGTAGACTGACGGTCGACCTAATCATAGTCTGGGATTGTTAGTATACCCTGAGTATACTTCTGATGGTAGATCCAATGGTAGATAATCACGTGATGTGTGGCTGTTCTGGGTGTTATAATAGTAATCCGAGATTCTACTAAATGATAGTTTGGTTTTGCCGAGTGCTGCCTTTATCAGCGCTTTCTGCCTGGCGAGTCCGCCTTACTAGTAGGTCAACTAGCAGGGGTCCGTAACACTGTGCAGGAATTTCTAAGATAATACTAATCAGAGAAAGCTAGTTAACAGTTCAATATATATTTTAGAGATTGTTGGAGTCAGTACAGAGACATTAGCAATTCTAGTCTAGATTAAATATACTGATTTTAGTAGTCGGGTATAAATGCTAATATATATATTATACACCCCTACACGACTACTTCTGTTTCTAACTATGAACTACTGGAGCGTAGATGAACCCAAGACGCAGATCCCCGCTATTATACTTTAAAAAAAAAATAACCGGATATTCAGATTGAGTCCCGGTTTTTCCTGAGACTGCTGTACCTCGGTAGCGGATCAAGAAATTGCATTATGTTATTACAAACCATGCGAGCGGACCGACCTGCCTTCATTAGGTAGAGTGGGTCTCCGATATGCGTCATTATCTAATTAGGAGGAGGGAAATTTATTGCCGTCGAGACTATAAAAGATTCATATTTGGCAACAATTCGCACCAATTAGTAGTGCCTGGCCCAAAGGTATCGAATGCCAAAATGCATACATTCAGACTAGCAAGTGGTACGCAGATGCCGTCGATTGGTTTCGGGCTATGGAAAGTGCCAAGAGACGCATGTGCAGAAGTGGTCTACAATGCCATCAAAGCGGGATACCGCCTGTTCGATGGGGCATGCGGTATGCGGAACAAAAAGCCCCAGCAATTTCAGTTCCTAATATTAGTATTTACTAACAATAGTAATCTTTTCAGACTACGGAAACGAGCGAGAGGCTGGAGAAGGAATCTCGCGAGCGATACAGGACGACTTGGTCAAGAGAGAGGACCTATTCATCGTGTCCAAGCTATGGAATACTTTTCACGAACCGAGACATGTCGAGGGGATAGTTCGCAAGCAACTAGAGGATTGGAATGTGGGTTATTTTGATCTGTACTTCATGCACTTTCCCATTGCATTGGAGTATGTGGCTCCTGAAACCCGCTATCCTCCTGGTTGGTTCTACGATGGAACCAAAGAGCTGAGACCTGGCTCAGCAACGATCCAGGAAACGTGGCAAGCCATGGAGAAACTGGTTGATCAAGGGCTGGTGAGAGAACTGGGAATTGCAAATTTCTCAGGATCGCTCGTGATGGATCTCTTGCGGTATGCCAGAACTCGGCCCGCTGTCTTGCAGATCGAGCACCATCCGTATCTCTTGCAGGCACACTTGGTCCAATATGCTCAGGCCGAACAGATCACGATCACGGCCTTCTCCTCGCTTGGTTCTCAGTCCTACTTGCCTCTCAATAACTCCAAGGCAGAAACCGTTGATTCTCTATTGCAACATCCCACTATAGTGGCAATTGCAGAGAAGCACAAGCAAGCGCCATCGCAGGTACTACTACGGTGGGCTACACAGCGGGGAATCGCGGTCATTCCCAAAAGCTCACACCCGGATCGTATGGTGCTGAATTTGCATGCCAACGAATTTGATTTGGATGAGGAGGACCTCGAGAGGATCAATGCGTTGGACAAAGGCATCAGGTTCAATGATCCTATGGATGTATGTATGCAAACCTGATGACTGTAAAACTCCACTGACTTAAACCTTTAGTTTGTTGCCACTTTCCCCATTTTTGCATAGGCGAATACCTTGGACGGCAGGCTCATCGAAAATTACGGATAGTGCTTGGTGCTGGATAGTGCTGAAGAAAGCGTAAGATGCATGAAACTGAGATGAATGGTCTATCTACGAGAGCAGGGCTGCAGCCTAAGGAGGGCGACATTGATGCGTCAGGCATCAATGCCTCAAATGATAAGGAAACTCAGAGCCGCCGGAAAAAAAAAAAAACCTAAATCGTTTATTAGCAATTAAGACAAATTTATCTAAGAAAATGGCCGTAAATATTATTGATGGTGAGGATATTTCATGAGAAGCTAAATTTGTAACGCGACACATCCTTTTAAGTATGGTCAAAAAAAGGTAAAGTGGACACGGCGGCCTTGCTTAATTTTCAATATGAGTCAGCGGTTGGATTTTCCCAAGCGCTTCGCCAAACATTTTCACCGAGTTCTCCGGATGTTTCAGAGGTATCTATGATCTGGCCTTGGATTCGTGATTCCTTTTACTTCTTACTGTAATACACTCTTTGATGACGCATCTAATGCGGGACTATGACGACTTTCAACACCAGAGACGCTTCTGACCGGGGAAGGCAGGCTGGGCCCTCAAACCGTGGTAGCTGTCTAGTCTGTCGGAAAAGACGCATTCGATGTCCTCGTAAGTGATCGATCTTCAGGTTTGATTGAATGATCTCATCCTCTAATTTGGATTTACACTAGGCAACAAGCCTGTATGTGAACGATGCTGGAACGATAACAAGAAATGTGTCTATGGTCAAAACTTTCGCTGGGAGGAAGAGAGTATCATGCTCGGTATAGCTCATGGTCGGAGCCGTGGGACCTCCCAGTTTTCCCAAAAAGAACCTTGGAAAATACTGGTGGTAGAACGAAAGAATTTCCAGTTTCTAAATTTTGGTATCAATGATATGGATATCAGCCGAGGCTTATCCTATTCAACTGTATCCTCAGACGGCTGCCTATCCCAAAATTCAGTCCCACCTTCGCTATCACCTATGCCTGGCATCTGGCCGGAATTCTCGAATAAACTCTTTGAACTTTGTAAGTAATAGCTGTTTCCCATTACTCCTGGCCTGCGATATTCCGAGCCTTTGCTAATAACGGATCATTTTGTGTTATAGATTGTGAGCAGGTCTCTCAAAGTATGATCTTGATTAATGACTGCTGGAATCCATTTCGTCGACTTGTCCTTCCATTGGCCTTCCAGAATCCGATCATATTGGCCATGGTATTTGCTCTCGGGGCGTTATCCCTGGCCCAGGCTGGGCAAAAAAAGCTTCATTCCATCGCTTTGCATTACAAAATTCATTCTATTCGAATGCTCCGCCACGCTCTCTTGCATTCGACATCAATCATGTCAGATTCAAATATGATCGCGATTTTGATGCTTTCTGTTTTCGAGGTATGGATTATCTTCGTGACTTCGCATCTCTGCTAACTTCTCCGCTTAGGCTTCAGAAAGCGAAGATTCAACTTGGTCGATTCACCTCTGTGCGGTATTTGACATGATCAATACAAGCTCGAAGAAAGAAATGTCTTCATTTTCGCCTGAAGTTTTGCGATTTGTTTCTCGCTTTTTTATCGTGAAAGAGGCATTCTGGGGAACTGCATGTGGAAAAAGAGGCAAAGTGAAGACCTTTCCTATAGCTCGAACTACAGTCGTTAGTTTATACTCCTGTCTTTAACAAGCCAAAAGCTAACTTAGTATGTAGATTGATCCGCATCTGGGATGCTCCCTAGAGCTGATTGATATTATCTCTGAAATCACAGATCTTTCAATGCAGTCTTCTCAGTTCAACTTATCGTCGTATTCTCAGGTCTCATCACCACCAGAGGATTTGACACATAAATTTAATTTATGGTCCGAAAAGAAAGAGATTATAAGGCACAGATTGGAGCACCTTACACAACATATCTCCTCAACGACACTGCCAGAGACACAAAGTAGATTCAGCGCTGGCCCGCAACATCATGAACAATGTGTTGCCCCAGGTTGGCTTGAGAAAATGCTCCAACAGACGTCTTCGTTGATACATGTGTCTGTCAGACTTTATTTCCTCGTGTGCCTGTGCACGAGCTCTCCAGACCATCCGAATGTCCAAAACCTCCTTCAAGAAGCGATCGCATTACTTAAATCGCCATCACTCTATTCAGTTCATCCGATGCTTGTTTGGCCAATTTTCATCTGTGCCATCTACGCAGTAGATGATGCCGATCGAGTCTTTTTTCTTGATAAATTTGATGCGCTGCAGACACATTGCCACGTCCATTTGGCTGCCAGGGCTCTAAAAAGGTGTAGAAACATTGTCGAATCAGTCTGGAAACAACGGGATATCCGTCGGCAGTTGGGCTTCGAGGATGAGTGGATGAAGGTTGTGCAGCCAATGATCCTTGGGTTAAGTTTTTGATAATACACGTTCGTCTAAAAAAAGGGCTACAGACGTATTGGACCAGTTGCACCCTTCATTTGATCAGCAAGCTAGGACGGAAATAGACTTCCAAAAGTCCATTCAAATTCCCTTCCCAGTTCACTCTATTCCTTGGAGGATAGCCTGCGAAAAACCTGCTTTACATGGTGCACTATTCCATGTGCTTTAAGCAGTGGGGTGGATATTGAGAAGTACATCGACCGATTATGTGATCGAGGTCTCCCAGGCGCTCCAGCTGGCTTTTGCATGGTAAATTAGTAGACTGTGCTGTGAAGTTACAGTCCTTAATCTTAAGAGTCTGACAGGATCGGACTCCAAAACTGAATCACCGAGGTTCTTTTGTATGAAGCCGGCTGCTAGCGTCTCTCCTTGACAAGAGAAAGTATAACTGAAGGCATTCAAAAATCTGACGCATAGTTGAATTTTGGAAGCATGACCTTTTTATTTAGATGACGAATCTCGTTTGCGCATTTTCCAACTTTACGAACGAAGTAGTCCCCGGTGAGTTCGTACTTAGCCACAGCTATTGTCGATAAAACGGACTAATACTCTCACGTGGTGTCCGGTGTTAATCCCGATCAGGAGACCAAAGTGAATCCGTCGTGGTTGTGAGGTCCGGGCCGGCGCGGTGGGCGAGAGACACGATCGCACAACCACACCAAAACCGGGGAAAGACAGAATATGTAAACCGTCCGACGTCATCTTACCTGACTCGCAATCGGACACAAAGGCTAGAATTACATTGCTAGGCCAAGTGGTGTCACCCTAGGAAGAAGACCGCACATCTGTCAGGGACTGGCATATATACGTTAAGCAGAGGACGAGGACCCACATGGTGTATCTGGGTTCCCATACGTGGAGGAAGGAAGCTATCGTTCTTTTGCTTCCTCGCGCTACCTCTCGTATCTAGAGTCGATTAAAGCTTTCTTTAATACCGATTGTTCGTCTTGAGCATACCGTCCCCATATACGCATATATAAGACCCTCACATTTCTTCAACGTAAGTCCTATTCCTTGTTGTCAGCTTTGCTGATAACCGTATTGACTGGTACTGGCTCTCCACCTGTCGAGCGTCCCAAGTGGTTGATTATATCCAAAAGAGTGTCTAACCCTCGTACTATCCTGTTATATATTTATGTGGTCGTGGTGATCTATGTGATATACCCCGCATATTACCATACAGTTCTTTCCGACATCGCCCGATTTACCATATAAATACTATGGCAATGTGGGCAGAGGCGGAGAACACGCAAATGCTGAGATAGAGGTAATTTACTTATCCCGGTTCCTTTGTCAGAAGTTTTGTTTTGTAAGCAGCAGGTATGGAATGGGGTTATAGAATATGCAGAATTTGAACAATGCGGAGCGGCCATGAACCGTTGTCGGAAATCAACTAGGAGGACACCCTTCCTCGGAAGTGTGATCGATCACCCGTCGGAATAGTTTTCGGTCTCGGCTCTTCGTCCGTCGAAGGCCTCGGGCCGATTGTAAAGCTTCAGCCCTGTGGGTTCGGGGTAGGGTGCCCGGCCGTGGACCAACTAGCCAGCAATTTATAGAAGTATTACCGCGGATGTGAAGTCAATTAGTTAGTAAAGTTAACTACTTAATTTCATAGCGACAAGCAGTATCGTGATCTTATCTATAGCCAAAATTCCCTAGAACCCTACCAACCTCGGGAATTAGATCCTGTGAACCGCGCTCCAGCAAGAATGGTCTTTGCTTAGATAATCAATATCTCCGTCATCCGCAAGCACCTCGGCAAGCGCACGTCAACCAAAAAGATACTATTCAAGTCCCTTCACCAAGCTGATTAACTAGGCAAGATTTCACAGTCCTCGGGATAAAACAAAGCAATCCTGCGTGTAGACCATGGCATCTACAAATCAAACTCCTCGGACCCGCCGCCACAGGTCTGCCGTTGCCTGCCGGGCTTGTCGCCAACGAAAAGTACGATGTAGCCTGACCGTCACTGGCGTGCCTTGCGCTGGCTGTACCCAGGATGCTATCGAGTGTATTGTGGACACAAAGCAAAGAAAAGGGTGAGAACACTTAGTAGATACTATACAGAAATAATATTGACTATACAAAAAACCCTCTTAGCACTAAAAAGATCGACACCCCAACATCTCACCGTCGCCATCATGGTCATTCTGGGGCAATCGACTCAAACTTCGCGAATCCCGCGGCCCCTGCGGACCCGATCCCAACACGTCCGACTGATCAGTCTAGAACCCCAGGTGCTCCTCTCTTCGACACTCAAGCACGAGATACAACGCGTATCGTCAACAGGAGTACGTCCGAGCTTGAGGTTAACAATATGGCAGACGAAGAGCGCAATGGACTGGAAATAGCATCGGCGGCGCTTGGTCAACCGGAGAGTGTTGGGGAAATCCCCTTCTATACTGGTATAGAAACCACCCCTACTCAAAATGAGAGTAAACAACGACGAGGCTTATGTTTAAAATAGGAGAGCAGACCGGGCCCACCTCAGCCCTGAATATTTGCTCACACGATCACTCGTTGCCGAAACATTTCCTCATACCATTGCATCGCACGCATCTATCTGACGAGGACCAAGACTTCTTACGGAGAAAAGGTGTATTCACCCTTCCGAGCAAAAGTGCTTGTGATAGTATGATCGAGGCATACCTTGTCCACGTACATCCCATCCTTCCAGTGATTGAAGCCGATGTGCTTGTGAATCATCACCAGGCGGGGAAGCTTCAGGACTACAACTTGTTGCTCCTGTGGAGCCTCTTCTTTGTCGCTGTCAATGTACGCCGCGATCTGGAATGTTTGTATCTGTCGAAACTAACCAACTCGTGTAGTTCATTCCTGCAACTGTATACGAGCAAGAAGGTTTTGCATCTAGACGGGCAATGAAGTTTACGATGTATTCCCGTGCTAAAGCAAGTTAATCCCCTGCCTCTTAACAAGTTACAAAATTCCCTGTGCTAACTTTCGTCTGTGATTAGTGCATGTACAACAATGGAAACGAAAGGAACAAAGTTGTGCTATTGCAATCGTCACTCTTGATGGGATTTTGGCACTCAGACATGGATGAACATGCGCAACCGTGGTATTGGACAGGAACCGCTGTAAACTTGGGCCAGATTCTTGGCCTGCATCGCGATATTCGTGCCTCAAATAACCTCTCCATTACCGATCGACAGCAATCGTTTTGGTGTCGGCTTTGGTGGAGTTGCTTCTTCCGGGATCGCTGGCTCGGTCTGACGTTGGGGAGGCCACTGCGGATCAATCTGGATGACTGTGATATCCGTATGCCATTGGCGGCAGACCTCCTTTTTGATACTATGAAATCGGATGGATCCACCATCGCGTCGTACTTACCTACCGACATGAACAGACTGGCTGAGTACTGGGTCATGCTAATTGAACTCAGCTGCCTATTGGGTAACGTCCTAACCATAATTCGTCGGCCTGCTGGGCGCAAGGCGTCGCTAGATGAGGTTGAAGGACTTGAGAGACAGCTACAACGAAGCAGACTTCCAAATCAATACGAAGTAGGTCTGACGCGTGTAGCAAGGTTCTATTCGCACCACGTCCACTTGCATTATCAGTGAGTTCTACTGCCTCTGAAGATTTCGCGTATCTAATAAGTGCTACAGAGCAATGGTTATTACTTTTTATCGCCACTGGGAAGTGGAAGCCCGGGAAGGCACGATTTCCACGGCAAAGGAAGGATGGCAACAACGAGTCCGGCTCAAGGCCGATGCTGCTGCCTCTAGAACCAATGAATTACTGGATACGCTCGTTCAAGAGGAGTTGCTGGGATTTGCAGGGCCTATGACGTGAGTATATGCAATCAATGTATCTCTTTGCTCTTTCGAGTAAGAAACCTGTGGGTTTTACGCTGGGCTGACTCATATTCAAATATCGAAGACCCCCTCTCCTGGTCCCAGCTATGCAAGTGCACTTACATCAGTGCAGACTTGGTGACTCTCTCTCAAGGCGCATACGACTCAATAAGCTTGAGATGTGCATGCTGGTCTTGGAAGAGTTCCAAAAAACATACACTGTTGCTTCAATATATCGAGCGATCTTCACGAAAGCGATCCAACAGATATTTCCTGGTTACTCAACTCCCACGATGAGAACTAGCGCTGCAGCTACTCCTATCCCCGAATCTGACACTGAAAATCATGTTCCCACTATGTTGGAGGGGGAAACTCTTGATACTATTAATAGTGGAAATTATCAGCTGGATAATTATGGCATGGCTATTGCTGAGGAAACTGATTTCATGGATTTTTTTATGGACGAAGGTTCGGTTTTTAACTTATGGCAGACGTGGAACCAAATTTAAAACACGACCAATTTTATATTCGCCTACCTTCCTCAACTCCCTTGTGCGTATTACTAAGTGCATGCTGTGTTGGACTATGCTCAGCGTAAAGCGAGAAAAGCCACAGCTGAACTGCCCCAAACTGATAAATGAACTTCATTAGCAACTAGAGAAAACGCCCTAAGATAACGTGACGTATTACGACCTTTGATTCGTCTAAAAATTCACATTCGATAGAGAAACAGAAATTTCAGATCAAGAGAGAATATGAAGGATTATTGGGAGCAAAAGAGGGCAACGTTGTAGGCAATTCAATATGTTTGCTGGTTCGTTCACTGCCCTAGTGTACGAGGACAGCGTGCATCCGCAATTTGATAGCTGCCGGTGCTGAGCACTAACTGGGAGCCACTGATATAGCTTCACACAGGGTTGCGACAGCGTCTCGGTACCAAGAAGCTCAGCTGCGTATGCTTGCAGTCCCAAGAATCCACAGATGCAGCGCCCAACATAGTTCTGAATATCCATATTTTTCTGGCCCTTTGGTAGTATTAGCTCTGTTTCAAATGTCTCTTGGCACGTTTCTGGATTAATAATCAGTGAAACCTAGTTATCGATAGGGGTATGGGCTGTTACCCAAGCTTATTTTCTACAGAAAGACCATAGGAAACCTTTTAACGTGGAAATGAGCTACATGGTCGACATCACTAGCCGCTAGATCTTGGGATTAGGTCTCATTAGTTGATAAGCTGTGAAGCCAATGTCTTGACTAGCAGATTCGCAGATATCAATGAACTTAATTGAGGAGGACAAGTTAACGATATTCAAACCGCATGGCTGTAGTGAAATTCTGTCTAATGTTATTGAGCAGTACCAAAACTAGAGAAATGTTCTCACAAAACTGAGCAGCCGAACCACTAATACCGGACATTATGCAAGGGCAATCCCAGTGAACGCCCGGTTCTCATCCGCATATAGCTTCACTTTCTGCTTGCCCTCGGCATTGCATCTGTAAATATTACCACCCAGATCCGTCAGATAGATACTGTTATTTGCCAGGTCCAGCTTCAGGCCAATGGCTTCGTTCAGGTTTCTGAGCAAGATGTCGTATCCGTGGTGGGACATATGGGGCACTGGCAAGCCAAAGTGGTCGAGACGAAGTCGGTTAAGGGAGTTTCCCAGTGGGATCTCGCCGCGATCGGTCCAGTACAGAGAGTGAGACTCCTCATCGACCTCGAGATCGACAGGCTCGGGTAAGTCTTTCGCAATGCACTGAATGTCGGTGCGAGTAGTGGCACACTGCCCCTCCGGGGTAACGATGTTCGCGTGGAAGATGCGACCTTTGCCACCTTTAGACGGCCCCTTCTGTGTCCAGTAGAACTTGCCGAGGCTGGGAGCTACAGCAACACCAACGCACCATTTTGTGGCATCTTCACCATCCTCGGCATTCTGATAGGCCCCAGTCTGAATCAAAACCTCAAATTCGGATCCATCAAAGTTGCAACGGAGAACACGAAGGCCCTCTCGATCACAGAAATAAATTTTCTTGGACTTGTTGTCCAAAGTCAGCTGTTTCGGGGTGTTCACGGTACCGGGAGCCAGGACAGTACGAATGTCTGTGCCGTCCAAGTTGGCAGAATAGACTGCTCCATCGTCCTTGCCAGGTATACCCATGTTTGTCCAAAACATGCGCTTGCCAACAGGGTCGACAGCAAGGCCGTCGGGGAGAGATTGGGCCCTGGCGATGACCTTCTGCTCGCGGCCGTCAGCAGACAGTTCGAGGATTTCGCCCCCCTTGGTGCTTGGGACCCGTGCCGACAGTCCGATATCAAGGACAAGGATCTTAGGTTTTGTGACGCTGCCATTGCTGGTCTCTACAGGTGGGAACAGACCACCTTTGGAACATTTCGATCCGAGCTTGCCCTGATCTAGGTAGTTTTTCTGAAGGAATTGGACTGTTTTTTCGCCAGACAGGCCACGCTCAGCGATATAATGGCTTTCAATGAAACCAACGGTGTCCAGGCCGACGTCTAAACGGTGCTGTTAGCTTCAATGGTAGGAGGCTTTGGGGAAGTCAAAAGATGGAAAATGTCAAACACAGGCAGAGGGACAGCTGAAAAGGAAGACATAAAGGAGCTACATGCAAAAGCGAGGGAGACAGAGAAATAAAGGTCCGATACGTACTGTCCATAGTCTTGCAAGGAGTGACGGCACCCTTGATAAACATCTCCGTCCATATCGAATCGATCTCTTCCGGCACCGAGACCTCTTCGGCGAGGATGGTCAAAACCTCCCGCTTAACTGCGGCCCAAAGACGGTTGAAAATGAATCCGGTGGACTCCTTCCGAGCAACATAGGGAATAGTTGCGGCCTCCTTCAAACGATCCACCAGGAATGAGAAGATAGATGGCTCCGTGAGCCCATTGGTCATGAGTTCCACAACCATGACTTGGGGAGGCATGTAGTAGTGCATGTTCAAAACGCGACGCTTGGTGGAGTCGGTTACTTCGGTCAACATTTCAGAGGATTTGTATGAAGAGGAGTTGGAGGCCAAGATGCAGTCCTTGGGCGCAAGCTTCTCCAGCTCCGCAAAGGTAGCAACCTTCAGGGAGAGCTTCTCGGGAACAGCTTCGATGGTAAGCCAGGCATTTTCGACCGCATACTTCAATTCTGCAAACACTCCAATGCTCCCGGGAGTCTTCCCGGTTTTCTCTGCATAGGACGCTACGTTGCCTTTGACATACGCGACGCAGTCTGCGCGTTGTTCTGGGCTAGGGTCGCGGACCCGAACCTCATATCCGGCCGATGCCCAAATGCATGCTGTCCAGGAGTGGTTAGGGAATGTGGACAAGGGTTTCATAACGTCGCCGTTCATCGAAAGTGCTTTGCTTACCGATACGACGGCCCAGCACACCCGCACCTAGAATGGTAACAGGACGTTTGCCATAGTCCGTGGGTGGTTCCCAAGTGCGAGTCATTTTGGCGCAAGGAGGTAAAGTTTAACCAAGTGACCAGAACAAGATCGTACAAATCAAGGTGTATAGGGGTCCCAGAAAGACCTAGCAGCTGATCGAATGTGGAAGGAGGAGAATATGCTATAGTAAGTTGAAGGAGACATCTGGACTCATTATATATATAGTTCAACGATTCTTTCTCCTTATCACGGCATTTGTGGCATCGGCAGGGTCAACGTAGTCAGAAGGGATATATCGGGCCGTTCAGCCGGCCAGTATTCAGCAGAAGAGCCGCGGCATAACCCGGTGGCCCTTCCGCAAAGGGTGTGGAGATAATTTGCCAATGGAGCTCTGTTCTCTGGGTTTGGAAGTCCCGAGGCATGGCACTTCGCGAGGTAATTTGTCGATTGGCTAACGAGAAATACCGAGGTGAGCCTACTTCACTTTAACAAAGCTGCTTATACGCGGGATGTTCCTCGTGTTCCTATTGGTATCAGAGGTGCTGAGGTGGCTGTTGATCCGCCTTGCCTATTATCGGAAGTGGACGTTACCCGTATAACAACTTTTTTCTATATACCCACAGTGTCCCCTGGACCATCCCCGACGTAATATCGATGAGGCAACCTTCCTCCCTAACACCGGCTAGAATATTGGGATAAGGGATGGAAGGAACTCGTACTACGGTGGAAGCACTTTCTAGTTCGTGTCAATCACGTTTTTTGCTGCATTTTACCGTACGTTTCCTCTGCGCTTTTTTCGAGAGACATCCACACTTTTAGAAGAAATGAAAGAAATCTACCGCAGGGAATTATGTATTCTCAGTGTTCGAATGCAAGCCATGGAGTAAAAGACTGTGCAGCAGTAGGATAACCATTTACTGCTAAGCGGGACACGCTTCGCGTATACAAACATCTTGACTTTCCGCGGATATGCAAGATGTACAGATCGCTGAATTCCCGAAATTGTGATTGATGTTGTTAGGCCTTTTACATTGTAAGTGGCTTCTTATTTGCATCAACAACATATTTTAGTGAATCTACCAAACTGGTGGGGAGGTTATCAAGTGAAAGTGGCAAAAATATAATCAGATCTATTTCAAGGTCTATCAAAGATGACAAAAGAATCACAGATAGAAAGGGAAAGCCAGGCAACAAATCTCGCGGTTAGAAGTTTGGCTTGCAAAAAGCAAAGGACACAAAATAAACAGAAAATTCGGACCCGGGGGGCGGGCGGAGAGCAGTGTCTAGAAGCAAAATATCTGATCAGTCATCTTAGAGACAGCACCCGGGGCCTGAAAGCCTAAGCCCACCAGCGCCTTCTTTGAGGCGTTGATCATGCCTGGTGGACCACAAAGCATGATCTTTGTGTCTGGGGATGGCCCCGGGAGCTTTTCACGCATAACAGCAGCTGTGACATAGCCCTTCCCATAAGCCCACTTCTGGGGCGGAGTGTCCAACATGTACCAAACCTTCAAGTTTTTCGGATAGGTGGCCGCGAAGGTCTCGAGTTCATGCTTCAAAAGGATATCCTCCTCGGAACGGTTGGCGTAAATAAGGCTGATCTCAGTGGTATCCGTATCATCTTCGCAGATAGCGCGAATGAGCTGGTACATAGGTGTGATTCCAGTCCCGCCAGCAATCATTCCAATCTTCTTACAAATGCCTTTCTTGTAGCGCATAGCACCTTTAGGGCCACGGAACTGTACTTTGTCGCCCGCTTTCAAGTTGGCGAGGTATTGACCGGTAAGCAGGCCATCAGGATAGCACTTAATCACCAATTCCAGTCTTCCACGGTCCAGGTTGTTGGAAGTGGGGGTATAAGACCTAGAGACCGATTGTCCATTAATAGTCGCTTTAATGGCAACATGCTGGCCGATGGGGAGCCCTATCACATCCGTACTATTTGGGAGGCGAAACACAAAACGATAGACGTTCGGGGCCAAGATAACCTTGCTGACCAGAGGAAGAGTCTTATATTCTTTCGGGTGAAGGAATCCTGGCGTGAGGTGGGGGTTTTCCTTTGCGAGTGCGGTCCTGTGGATTCGTGGGGGATATTTGGTGAAACCAGAATCAATTTGTGTGAATTTGGAAAGTCCGGATCCAATGACAGTGGCAGCTACTGCAGAGAGCAGAGCCGCTGCGGCGAATCCATTGACAAAACCGCCCTGAGGCAAGTGAGGGACGGTGATCTTGTTTGACGTGAGCTGCGCAAGCCCAGGAAGCGTAGTCAGGAGATCCTGCAGGTTGATATGGCTGCGAGCGGCAGGGGACGCAAAATAGAGCGAGACCATTCCACCGAGGGAACCGGCCGTGATGGCAAGCGTACGAGTGGCGCTCGACCGTACCGTCCCAATTTCCTTGGTAGGTGTCTGCTGGATAACGCGCACAGCAGTCGGGCGCTTGTACTGGACAGCATCCTTCAGGACGCCAATAAAGTATGTCTTCAAGATCTCGTTCGCGTCTTCAGAGTGCCCAACGTCTTCGTATGCGGCAGTTGCGTCTTGTCCAGCGACATCAATCAGAACATCTGCTCCGCCGGGATGGTCTTGCACGTATTTTGTAATGTCGTACACTAAGGACACTTGGGTTCAACAAGAATATTCGAAGCACAGAAGACGAAGAGAGGATCTTACCTTTTCCATGGATGGCAACCCACAAGTCATTCTTGCTCTTATGGGCAGCAACATCTTCCAGGCTAAATTCTGTCATCTCGAAGTCGATCTCGAAGTCGGGCTCTGTTGAATAGACTTTGTCCAAGAAAATCAACAAGGATTCACAAATCCCTCTTATAAGACCAGTCAGGTATAGAGAACAGGGACTACTCGGCAGAGCTAGTTGCACCGGTCAGCTTACTGGCTTGTCTTCCGCGGTTAATCGAGAATCAGCAACTCGAGGCGCGCCGTCATTTGACATTTTCCACTTCCGAGGTTTTTGTTCTCCGAGGTCAAGGAAAGTCACCAATCGGAAAAGCGATAGCTTTATCATCCAAATCCTAATGGCCGAGGATCTCTCAATAAGCGGGCCTTTCCAAACTTCCGAGCTTGTGTGATTCCAGAATGTCCAATTGCTGTAATCTAACGATAATGCCTAGACACACGCTGTCATATATAAAGATTCGATCTGAAGGATGTTCTTTGTCCATTGCGTCTTATCTGCTCCTATCTACTCTTCCCTTTATTGAGATTGCGACGCAGCATATCCGACCATGCCCTCACAGACATTCGTCCTCCTTGGAGAGGATGTCTCTACTGCCAAAGACATTGATATCGATACTTCACTGAGCATCGATGAAGTGAAACACTTGATTGCTGCTCATTTTGCCATTGTAGAACCAAATGGTGAGTGACTCGATATCCAAGAATACAATCTGAACCTATCAACCCTCCAACTTTTAAACTTTTTGGTTTCTGACTCCGGACAACTACGTTCAGGTATCGGCTTCCAGGGTAAAGACACTGTCCTCACGGAGACCTCGGAAATTGTCGCTGCGGCCGGTCCTGTGCCCATTACGATTGACGGACATGCTGTCCGTGACCCGCCCTGCCCCAGGACCCTACCCTTCGTTGGGACATTTTTTGAAGTTTATCCGGACCATCTCGGCAACCACCAGCGTCTTTTTGAGCAGTACGGACCTGTAATCAAGACAAGCAACATGGGCCGTGTCACGTACCAGACGAATGACCCCAAGGTTACCGCCGTTGTCTTCGCTGAGTCTGATTTCTTTACCAAGAAAATCAATGAGTCGCACCCGTTATTTGCCCTAAAGACTCCGTCTGCAGGGGTGTTCCTCGGCGATACTGATACCGAGGAGTGGCGTTTAGCCCACAAGTTTCTGCCTCCTGCTCTCGGACCCAAGGCGGTCCGTCATTACGCTCCAACTATGCAGAAAACGGTTGAGGATTCGTTCAAGGTTTTTGACTTGCTAGATGAGCAAGGCGAGGCCTGGAATGTTTACCAGCATATGCTGAAGCTGGGTTCTCAGGCGGTTGGGAAACTCACCCTGGGCTTAGACTTCCAGCACTTTAACTCTCCTGATGCCCCGGTTCATGAAATGGTGCACAGTATTGCAGAGCTCCTGTCATTGAACAAGAAAGTTACATCGAAGGGTGACTGGTATAGCTCTCTCCCATTTGGCGATCCCAAACGTCTCAAAGTCTTGAAGGCTCGTATCGAAGAAATGGTGGATGAATCTATCCAGAACGCCTCTCGAGGGGGAGTGGATGATCTCCCGCTACAAGATGCAGCTCTGACTGCAAGTAACATGGTTGGTAAGTAGTCTAATAGGATCGAGAGTCCGATATTACCGACAGAAGAACTGATCTTTGTATTAGATTATGCGGTCCGTGCCACAGACAACAAAGGTGAAAAGCTACCCAAATCCAGTTTGGTGTGGGCTCTTGTAGTTGCCACCGGTGCTGGGTTCACTACCACAAGTTCCCTTCTCTCGTGGCTCATCTACGGGCTTTGCACGTATGAGGGCATGCAGGAGCGACTTCTCCAGGAGCTGATTGATCATGGCTTTAATGAAAATACCCAGATGACCGCAGAGTTTACAGATAAATTGGACTTCCTTGACAAATATATCAAAGAGACTCAGCGTCGGCACAACCCATCCTTCCAGCCTGGACGTACTGCCAAAGTTGACCTTGTCCTCCCTGGTGGATATAAATTGCCGAAGGATTCAGTTATAATCCCTGCACTTCACCACATTCATAACAATCCGGCGCTCTGGGACAATCCCGCCCGGTTCAATCCGGATCGATGGGACACGGAAGAGGTGAAGAACAGACACAAAGCCGCTTATATTCCATTTGCCATGGGACCTCGGATGTGTATCGGGTTCAATTTCGCTCTTCAGGAGATTAAAGTTTTCCTGCCCAAGCTCATTTACCGCTACAAGTTTTCCCGGGAGGGTGACGGGCCGATTGAATATGACCCCATGTTCCAACTGATCCGACCGAATAACCTTTACGTGCGTGCGGAAAGACGGGTCAAGTGGCCACCAAAATCGAGCAAGAGCAACATCGCCTAAGCCCGAAAGCTTGGGTTATACTGGAACTACTGCACAGAGGAGGACTGGATATTGATCCTTTATATTGCGTTTGGAATAGTATGCACCGAGATATAGATTGTACCGAAATACTTTCTACCCACATGTTGTGTCACGTTCGCTACTGTTGTACCGTATTTGTTATCCATTCAAGAATCATTATGAACTTTTGCTTGCCCATTTTTCCCTCTGCAGATTCAAACAGATTCAGATAGCCACCTAATATGTAGGGACGGACCAAGATGTAGCTCGTCTCAAGGTTACGGTGTAGAGTGGGCGGTCTTACGTAAATCTTATCTCGTCATTCTTTCGTTGAGTTTGATTGGATCTATCCTGCGAAGGGAACCTTAGCCAAAGCGTCTGGTACATTTGGACAATAAATAGAGGGCTCGGTAATGGTGATATCAGAATCTGTACGTATAGATGGACTGTGGCGGGTTCAAGGGTTTGAGGCCAGTTTGAACATCATCCACCTGGTGCAAGAGTCCTAATCTCAGCATGACCAGACTAGAGGCTACAAGGGAGTCTGATATCAATCTTTTTCCGTGCGATGTGGTCTTAGATAGCAGGTTCAGAGACTATCCTAGAGCAACGACGTTCGCTGACGACACTATCCGTCTCTCTACCGTATGCAGCCCAATTTCCGAGACAAGTAAGGCTTCATAGGCAACGCTTTGGTTATGCTCAACAAGGCAGTTTCCTTCGAGAAGAATCTGTGGTGCTAACTGGGACCTCGGTGCTCATTCTATTGGCAATAACATGGCTCATGTTTCCTCGGCAGCACCCACCCGAGGAAAGCAAGTGGGTATTACGGATAGCAGAGAACAAAGACTAGCCCCCTACAAATTTCGTAAATGCGAAGCAAGCCTATAGGCACAGGGACGGTGCAGTTCGTAAGGGAGGATAAATCCGATAGTGCACAGGAAATGGTTAACATAGGACCTCGGCCTTGCGGCGACCCATCTTTCGCCGCCTCGGAAATCTCATAGGACATCGAGTTTGGAGAAAAAGAAAAAAATAAAAGAAAAAGGAAAGGACAAGAGGAAACTATAAGCAATAAGAGTCGCACTTGCCTTGATCGTTATAATGGCTGCCTTACTGATATTTTATTAAATTCATAATAGTATTCCGACCTGTGCAACACCACATTCGACGCTCTCGTCTACCCCAAGGTTCTCTCTCCTACCGCCTCAGAATAGTCAGCACGATGGCAGGCGAAAACCACCAAGGAAACGATGCCGCGCCGTTAGGTCTTGGGACACAATTCAACGAACAGTCTGTACCACGCAAGCCTCTCTCATCTGAGCTGCAAGAGTTGGTGGACAATGATGACAATTATGAGTATGCCTGCCCTACTTAGTAAGTTTTCTTTATCACTCCTTACAAAAGGAATAAATATCCTCAAAAGGGATTCCTTCCCATTTCTGTCTGAATCTTGGGTACTATCCTAGTTTATACAATATTGTCAACCACGGCGGTGACTTCCCGGGTATTTCCAACCCGGTTCTGATATCCAACGCTAACGTCCCTATGCCTCGATTCACCATAGGTATAGTACAATTACTGAAATAGTAGGCAGCTCCCCTGGTACACCTGTCACTCCATATCGATATATCGCCTATACTTCACAGATTGGGACTATACTGCACTCTGCTCGGCGATATGCCGCCCGCGCTTGCAGTATGACAGATCATTTCCGATCTGCAGAGCGCCTGTACCTGTCTCGTGGAGTATCCGCTATCTCGTGGGCTTATGCAATCTACGATGTAGTACATGAATGCCACCAAGCATATTCGCGGAACCTTGACGTTCTTGCGCTGCCGAGAACGGCATGGGCGGACGCGCGGGACTCTAACGTTCCGTCGGTCACTAAGCATCGCGCGGTTGCCAATGCGCCGAGGTTGTCAACACAGGCGCTTGGAAGACAGCCGGTCGGCTGGGAAGATGACGACGGTGGTGTAGACAATCTGGAACCCTGGCCGGCCAGGCACATTCCGCTGACCGATGACTACCGTGTCGTCACGGTAAAGCGTGCAATATTCCAGGGTCTAGCAAGCATTGCGCTGCCCACGTTCGCGATACACAGGATTATCAAGTATTCCGGAAGGTATTTCAAGAGCAGTAACACTTTATTGGCACGGTCTTATATGCCTGTCGGAGTGAGTTGCCCCAAAATTCGAATGTTCCAGTTTTCGGTGGCTAATTCTGTCATGCTTAGCTGGGCTTTTTAGCCGTCCCATTTCTCCCGTATCTCTTCGACGGGCCTGTTCACAGTCTTGTCGACATAGGCACGAACATGGCAATCTATACTCTCAGCGACAGGAAATAGGGCCCATTCTGAGCGACACTCACGAACAACACGCCCATTGAGAGGCAAGTGAGCGTGAGCTCCGTTATGGAAATGCAAGCCATGGAACACCGGGGCAAAATACGACTCATGAAGGTCTTCCCACTGCATTCCTTGACTGTCGACATCAGTATTCAGCCAAAGCTATTTGACTTTTGAAGCTATTGGTAATCCTACGCTGCGAAGGAGTTCAGCTTCCTTAAGCCTGGGTGGGTCATATGTCTGCCATATGTCTCATTGAGTAAATAATATGTGTGGACTGTAACAGTCCGTCTATTTCCCGTGTCTCGTATTGCCCTGCATCGCTATTACTTGAAACATTTGTAGAGTGTGCTATTTACCGCGTGTTTCCTACGGCGGAAGCAACTCGCTTTACGTCGCTTCGTTGACGCTATCTCTTGATTTCAAGGTGATCATTTTTGTGGCGAGGAACCGGGGAAGTAAATACCTCGGGAACTTCATGCCGACGAAGAACATACCCATGACAGGGCCTGTGTCCCCCGAGGAATTCCACGGCCGTTTCCGTATCATGCTAGTCCATTCCGTCCCCCGGTATAATTTAATACGAATAATGCCAAGGAATCTTGTATCTATCTTACTTTCCATGTTCTGGGTCAAGATGTCCACAATAACCACCATCAGCATAGCCTTCCTCCTTTCCTTCGTCATTCTGGTCGGAAAGCGCGTTTTCTACAATGCTACTATCACACACCAACCCACCCCCTTAGCTGTGCCCCGACTCTTCTGCCCTACTACTCTTCTTAATTTCAACGGTGCTGATGGCAAGCCCGTTTATATTGCAGTGTGCGGGCATGTGTTCGATGTAACCCCATGTAAACATTTTTACGGATCCGTAAGTTCAATATTCCAGCATGCTTTCTAAACGGCCTCAAAAATGGTGGCTAAGACTGAAATAAACTTCAGGGGGGTCCATATGAAAATTTCGCAGGACGGGATGCTTCCCGTGGGTTGGCATTGCAGAGCTTCGATAAAGAAGTGCTTACTCAAGATCTGAAGGGGCCTTTGGACAATTTGGCTGATATCAACGCCACTCAGTTGGCCAATCTCGAGTCCTGGGAAGAATACTTCTCAGGAAAATACACGGTAGTGGGCTGGCTGGTTGCTGAAGACCACTAAACATCGTCCGCCCCCGCAGGTTTCACCTAAGGCTCAACCTCTGAGGGTTCACAGATAGTGCCCTATGGTTATGGAAGATTCCAGTCGAGTTTCGAACATTCTTAGTTGGATCATAGCGACTTTACTTTTGGTGATTGAGGTTACCATCCGCAATATATCGGTCAATACCGCAGGGATTTGCCCGGCACAGTAACTCGGGCAAGGTTGATTAGCCAATGGAAAGGATGTAATTACTTGCCTTGTCATAATATGGTCCATACTTTCGCATTTAGTATTTTATATAGATAGCAAATGGTGTTTCGGGATGTTTCACTTTGGCGGGAATTACGTTGAATTGAATAGTTAAATAATCCACTTTCGACTCGCCCACTCGACAAGGAGAACGCGGGGATGCAGTAACTGGGTGTCAAAAAGTAACTTTATTATTACTAACGTAAAGAACGGTTGGACGGCCCATTTGGTAATCTATACAAAAGATCCTTTTTTAAACACATAATATTTCAACCATTAGAAGTCTAGGAATGGGGAAAATTCAATATATATATTACAGGTTACATATGAAAGCTTTAGATGCCTTTAAAAAATCTCTAGAAGTATATATAAAGGCATTTTATATCACTATATTGTGTTTTATCTGTATTATGCAAAATTCCAGTATATTTCATATAGAAAAAAATGCTAAAAATCTGAAAAAAAATTCTTAAATATTTATCCCTTTATATATAATCTATATGTGAAGTTAGAACTTCCCAGGTACGGCGCTGCGTATGAATTTGGTCAGCCCGGTGTATTTTAGCCATTCATCTATCTTGAATAAGCGAGGTAAATTCCATACGATCTAAACTTCTTGTGATGTTGGCGTCACCGCTTTATCTTAGCCAGGCCAAACTGTCGGCACGCACCAGACCCCACATTGTCTTCACTACAAAGATTCCCACTGGCTAGAGTATTCCATGTATTAGCCGAGGAGAGATCTTAGCATATTGCTCAAGCCGAAAATCACGATCGTGATTAAAAAAAAAGCATCCAATAAGTGCAAGGATTTTCCTTTTTGATATCGTGATTCTTGGAGAAAAGTGGTGATTGGGCTTTAAATCATTGGCCATTGATTATTATTGCGAAGGCAAAACTCGGTGCGAGCGGACTGTTTTTAACCAATCTAGAATGCAAATGAGTTTTAAACTAATTGCTGATTTTCATCAATAGAATATCCCTTCTTTCGCCAATTGTACATCACTTCAAGCTTGTCGAATATACACTTGCTGGTAAAATTCCCCTTTTTCCCTGTACACCTCGGAATCTAGAATGCATCTACCGCGGGACCTTGCGCCCTTCTTATGTAATCCAAATGCGCCCCACTCACTACCGAGGAAAAGCATCTAATCGGGTTTTAATCGAAATAGAGAAAATCACGTTAGGTTAATATGAGCTCAGTACTGAACACGATGACATTAGTCAACATTGCCAATAAGTCAAGATCAAAAATGGTGGCCATTTTATGGACATTCCTAGACGGGACAATATCAATTGGACATTGTGCAATTTGAACGAAGATACCAAAACTGGAGAAAAGGAAGAGGATAGTCCCTTTATAGGGCCTCTGTTTATGAGAGGTCTGCTTCGCAGACAAGATCTCCGCTGATAGTTTCGACTGGTATGTATCGCTTGTTCTTTTCTCTTTGCCCCTCATCTTCCCTCTTTGATTGAAATAGCACGCGAGATAAGCCCTAAGCGGCCTAGCATGCACGGGCAGACCTGTATGCTGCTGCATGCTGATGTGCGTGATTATAGCATTTTTTCAATTGCACTGGTAATACCTTCCTTTGGTTAGTGAATTTCACACTTTTTACACAAACATTTAATCTTCATACAAAGGCTAGGAGGTTTAAATTCTATTCCCAATCGTAAATTGAAACAGAATGAAAATTTATTATTAGAGTAAAACGACATTCTTCTATTATATCGATCGAACAGATGTAGTATGTCATGCGAGAACAACAACCATTCCAACAACAAGAATGGCGGTTGGAACGGCTATTTCGTTCACACTATGATCCTCCATGGCCTGCCTATATATAACAGTTCACTATTTCGGCATGTAGCTAGTGAAGCGGGATAGGATGTTCGAGGCAGCACGGTCGGTAGGTGCAGGTCGAATGAGGCAAAAGGATGAGGGCAAACAACACCCCAACAAGGCCTATCTGCCAGCACTCTCTCGAATAGCCTGGAACTCGTGTAATTGATAGGATGATGCTAAACATGCTGTCTAAATGAATGTATATAAGCTCCCTTCCAGATTAGGCCAATTTCCTTACATAATCCCTATGCTGGTGGGCAGGCTGATACTCCCCACTACACTAGTATATTGTTTCGAGACGTTTCGAGTTATCTACAGATTCCGAAGCACAGGGCTTCATGGAGGAACCAGATATCCCAGGACACGGCGTCTCAAAACTCTCAAGAAATATGGCTTTGGAAATTTTCAAATTTTAGTAGTATAAGAAAGTTATCTAGTTCTGTATTGTCTGTCGGCGGGGCTTCCCATTGACTGTCCCCCAAGTGTGTACAGAACCGCCTGAAAAGGTGACTGGGCCTTTCACGAACTGCTGAACACCATCATGGTCTCTTACGTAGATGCCAGAGGCAATATTTCTCGTTGGCTCTTCCAAATTTGGCGGATCCCCCCATTCCCACGATAGAATGCCCCCGTAATGCTTGGGCAAGTTTTGTGGGTCAATGTAGGTTGACAAAGTCGTCTCAGTGTCTGAAGGAGACAAAATGATTATTTTCGAGACACTGGCCGGCTCAAACCATTTTTTGATGATTCCCCACGCTTTCACAAAAGATGAAGGGGCACCGACAATCTGTCGCAAATATTCATGTCAGCAGAGTTGGGTCGGGAGATCAGCATTCTTTGATACAGAAGACTTACAAATATATGACCTAGTGTCTCTGGATAATGAGCTGTGGCTATTGAGATAGCCCCTTGGAGGTACTTTTTAATCTTCCAAAAATGACCGAACCCCATGCCCGTGATATCGATGATGTGTGTCGAAGCTGAAACCAGAGCCGTGGAACGGGGACCTGGTAATTCGTTACACAGGGGAATCACGAATTTCAACATATTTTCATATAGGGCATGGAAGGCGAGAATATGACATGGCAAATTCTGTGCTTCGGAGACAGTCATCATCGTAGAGGTGTGCTTATACTTCGATATAAAGGCCTCCAGCCTGTCAGGGGTAAATTGTTTCATAGGGAAGACGTAAAGTGGAAGACCCTCTCGATCACAGCGTCCTGTCCATTGAGCGAACTAGGAAAGCTGTCAGCAGCATTCAGCAAAATGCCGTTAGAGGACATGTCTAGCGTGTGAGCGAAGATGCAAGAGGAAAGTATTGAACTGACCATCTTTCGGTAGTCTTCGTAACACTGCACATCCATGTGAAGATAAAATTCGCTGATGGCATGATTCACCCTCCAATCCTGGACAACGCGAAATCGGTCGATGGCTTTGTTGAGATCTAGATTGTTTGCACGTAGAAAACGCCTGAGTATCTCCGTTAGCCCAATTTTCTGGGTGCAATGTCCCTAAAGGAACCCGCTAGTGAAACTTTTTCAGCTCACAAAAGAGTTGTATCGTCGACAGCTGGTTGCCCATCCTCCAAGAGCTGGCAGTAGCCGTTCCCTTTGGCATAGTATCTGAACCCTTTTAATGCTATTTCTTCTTGTGGTGATAGCGTGTTCGCACCATTCGTAAGCGTTGAGTCCTTAGTACGGTGCGGTGACATGTTGACGAGAATTGAAGGAGAGGAGAAGCTGAAGGAAGGTCTTTCATCTTCATTATCAAAAGGCATGGTGATGGCCTTTACCCATATGCTTGTCAAGACCCTTGTAGCACGAGGAGATGTATTGATTACCGTTTACCAGCGGTGTCGCGCGGCGAAAAACGCCTACCTCGGCTGGTGGGTAAACCCCCTGGTTCTACCAATCGGCACGCTGAATAATTCCTCGGATTTCTCTGTTGGCTTGCGGTATTGCTGGCCAGTTGTTATTATATTAATAGGTATAATATCATAGATAGTATTCTAGAATCTGGTTTATATATTCTATCTAACTATTAGTCTGAGGGTAATACACTGTCAACAATTTTAAGATAATATAGTTATAATAGGAAGACGCTACCGCCATACCAGGCAGGCCGCCTCCACACCGGCCTCCGCTCATGCCACACTCTGCCGCCTACCGTAAGGGGTATACTACGCTCCCTTTAAAGTAAAGCTTACTTTTTGAACTAGGCAGATTCTTACTGCCGTCCCTGTATAGAATCGCAGTGCCTGAGGTGTAAACTTAATGCCTCAGGCGCCAGGGCAAACTAAAATGGTAGGCGGTGTAGTTCTGCCTGTTCCAAAAAACAAGCTTTACCTTAAAGGGGGGTATACCTTCTTAAGTAGGCGGTAGGTGGCGGAGGGTGTGGCATGAGTGGAGGCAGCCTGGCTGGTATAGCGGTAGCGCCTCCCTTCTAGTAGGGAAATCTTCACAACGGGACAGCAGTCAAATGATGTCTGATAAGTTCAAAACTAGTATCATTCAATAGTGCTTTGTATATAGAATATAGTAATATAATTTTAATTCTTTTAATTAATTATTGTGTGGAGTTATAAGGATTTAAAGTGGTAGGACTATTCATTTATTATATATTCTCTTATTGTATTATTATTCTTATTGTTGTCCCCGAAGGAATAACTACTATTAAGCTAGGCAGCTTTTTATAGCAGAATAAATAAGGAAGGAGATATATATATTAAAAAATTAAGAATATTATAATATAATAACTAGTATAGTACCATAATAATATCCTATCCTATTCCACTGGGGTTGGTGCATCGCAT